>NW_026864729.1:0-69274 GCF_026571515.1 Ruditapes philippinarum | reverse complement strand
CATCAAACAATGTCTTACAACCTTTACTGGAGTACATTTAGCTGATGATGAAGCCATCGTGTTTTTATTTTATTGTTGCTCTAAAAGTCACAAATCATGAATACTTAGGGTATTAATGCACGAATAGCAATAAACGAACAATTAAATAATATAAACATTATATTTGTAGTAAATACCACAAGGGCGTTTAAATTGAATAGTTTTTCGTTGTACAATTACATTTTACAATTGTTTTGTTGAATCACTTCCGCGTTCAAGCCGCCATCTTAAAAGTAGTGCGTTCCCATCATGCTTAGAGTGCATTCACACAGGTCAGTAAGACCGGTGTACACAATGTTGTTAAACATGCAATGAATAAAAACTGTCTGAAATTGTTCATGCTCTATATAATTAACTAAACTTTTATGAAATATAATAGTGTAAGTAATCAATTGATATTTAGCTTTTCATGTAACTAATTTGAAATCTTTTGCGAAAAATTCATTTTACCTGTCTCAAGGCATTCACCATTTCCACTACAATTGTTCAAACAAATTTGCAAACGAAAGGTGTTAACCTTGTCTGTATTATTTGCAACAAATACAGGATTGAGGTTTAGAACAGTATCTGCGACATTGTTTACATTAGTGACATGTGCATCTACCCAGCCCGTGTCGTTCCCATGCTGAAATGTATTAATACATATCTTGTTTTGCATTGTTCGTAATGTACTAAAACGGTTTTGTATGTATCATAGTTAATTGTTCAGTTGAATTACCTTGAAAGAAGACATTTAATTTTTTTTCAATAATGCTGGTTTAGTATGACTGCAATGTAATAAAATATGACTTCTGTATAACCCTTTATTAAATTGAAACAAATACTGCTGTAAGCAACTCACAGTCAAATCATAAACACATTGTTCAACAATTATGTCCGGATCTTCTTCGGCAAGATAGTCTGGAAACTCCATAACTGCTGGAGTATTATAAATGGAGCTGTTACACAGTGCAAATGCTTCTTCCTCTGTGAAACTGTCTGTGTTCCTCTGGTTAATGTTTACAAGAGAAAGATTATAAAAATAATTGATATGCACATACGATGAAAGCAGTTTAATAAGCAGATAATAAAATACAATGTATTGTGAACTTATAAAGCAAACGACAATTAATCAACTTTATAATCTTATTTAGCTTAGTAATTTACTTTAGTACTAACTTTTTCTCGGGATACAGATGTCCGGCTCCTATGTTTGTGCTGTACAGGAATTTGAGATGCTCGCCTATTTCTACGATTAATCTTACATTTTCTCTTTGTTATAGAGTTAGGTCTGCTACAAGGCTGGTCTGCTATCCCGTTCATTTGAGTGTTCCATGGTGTCATTAAGCGTGCATCATTTTTAAACAAGTTTTCTTCATCCGACAATCTGATGCATTAAATAGATCATGTTCTTATACTTACGGCTTGCAGATAAGAAAGAAGAGAAAAACGGAATTCCTAAGAACGCCTAAAACGGGAATATTGAACATGTTGCACAGGCTCGGTTTGATTACGCGATTATATCAGTTTAGTAGAAGTCAATAACATTTTTAAGTATATATTACATCATATTCGCCATCTTAAATACATATTTTTAATATAATATTGCACTTTTGTAACGTCACAATTAATAGCATATGCGTTACGTTTATATTATTAGAAACAGGTTATGTAATTCTATATATACAGTTATTTCATGTATAAGCAGAGCTGCAAATTTGGATTTTTATTTTATTTGATTTTTTGAAGATTTTATACACAGCTGCTGTCAGTATTTTTTTTCTACAAATATAGTTATAGTTGTAATTCTGCTGTTTTATAAATTTATTAAAAAGTTGTTATATTTCCGAGTGTAAATACCTGTTTGCAATATTAAAATCGCATAGCAGCTAGGGTTATAGCAACTATCAACTGTTGATACTAATATTTTTAACCTGTCAGACATATCTATATATAACATCTAATTAGCCATAAAAACTTTGATTAGTCTTATCCATTGTGGAAATAGAATTATATTTTTAGCTTGTTTCCTTTCTTTAAAAAGAACATACAGGGGTCCTACATTCGTCATATTCCTAAGTTTACCTTAAAGCACCGAAGTAAATAGACTGCTTTCACTTTTATTGACGCGGTATCTTCAGAGTAATAAAATCAAACCTGATTTGACTTTAAATTTTAACCTCGCGTCATTTGGCAGATTTAAAAGAAAATGTATATTCTGAAAATGTATGGAACACATGTGAAGATGCTCTGATATTAACCTGTTATTCGTTTTACAAATAATACATTTTCACCAATTGGAGAAATGCATTTTAAAGCTATTCAAAGATTATATAAAACATCTATAGTTGACTTGGAACTATTTGCCCCTCACCGGTGTGGGTTGAAATCCCGCCAATGACTTTGAGTTGTATGTGTGAGGGAGCTTTTACATGAAAATTGCAGACTCGGTTTGATTGAGTCCGTACATGAGGGATAATGAATAAGTGCAACATCCCTCACGCCCCCTAGCACCAGGTTGAACGGTATTCAATTCACAACAATTAATAGCGCTTGCATCAATGATTATGAAGAAACAGACAAATAAAAACAACACTACAGTGAAGTACGTGGCAACTTTAAAATTTAAGGTACTAACTAAAATGTAGAAAGTTGAAGTAAACAAATAATATAACACGTTGTTGATGGCGTTAAAACAGTCATGTTTCAAAATTCAGATGAATTCAACCACCATGGAAAGGTTTAATAGTTTTATAGCCTATTGTTCAAAATAGAGAAAAGCAGAATTCTTTAAAACACCATTCAACGCAAAAATTGAAAACGCTGCAGTCTATGTTTGATAGGGCATGTTCATTAACGGAATAGGTAAGAAAAAAGGGATCAAGTGAAAATCATGATTTCGAATAATCTGTTAATAAAATAGTAAGAAAATGCCATAAAAAACAACAAATATTCCCCAAAATTATGTGTAAGACCACGTGCTAACATCGAAAAACTCGATTTTGGAAATTCCAAGGGTTTTCACCTTTCTTGGTTGACCTTTTACGTCATATAGACGTTTTTTGACGGCTTTTCACACCCTTTTGAGGCCTCAGATAGTAAAAAATGCCCTATTTAGATCACACCACTGTTTGTTTTTGTTTGAGAAATGTTGTTAAAACTATAGAAAAGGTACTTCAATCCCCCATCGCCAACACAATTTTGGACTTAAGAGAGGCTAAAAATGGCCTTAGGTCGATCTTATGATGAGATAACGTGTAACCAACCCTGAAAACTATTTTAACTATTTTAAACTACTTGAAACTATTTTAATCTGAAACAATGGAGCAAATGGAGCTAGGGCAGTTTGAATTAATAACCTTTACCTCCAACTATCTGCGAAGCGATAACTCCGATTATTGTCATTTGAAATGGTTTTGTTGTCTCTGTGAAGAAGGTCATTACTTCTGTTTCCATCAAATGTTCCACATAAGCCATCAACATTGCCGAAATCTTTAGCAGACATGTATATGTCGATGTTCATTGTGCTACTCCATCCAATAAAAGTTATTTCGATAATGGTACCAATTGGCGTTCTAACCTAAATGAATATCACATTAAGAATGTAATATATAACTATGTCTTCCAACTCAGACAATTAGTTTATTATATGGATATGCTTTTGGGAATCTTTAGATCCGGATAAACCTGACATATTTGATATTTGACCGTAAAACTTGTTTTTATTACGTAATTCTTTAAGTGATACTTAACAGAAGGTAGTTATTTCAACTAAATTGCAGATAAGTAGTCTATGTCTTTGTGAGCGTGAGCACCAATGGTCTTTCGCTGTTTAAAAATGGATGCTATTTTACTAATCGCATATTATAGTATAAAAATACAGACCCTATAACGATAGGGGTGCACTTGGTCGATATCAATAAGGCCACCTTCATTACACTTTAAGTCGAATTTGAATATGGTGTTATAACATTTATTAAAGATGAAAGTGTCAGCTCCAACAGCGATTGCAATTCCACATGCACATACAGGTCCGCTGTTTGATCCAGGGGAACAATACTGAGCTGATTGTTGAACCTGAAACATATCAAGTATAATGTTGATCAAAGTCTATTAACTTCATATACCATACTTGCAGACGTTGTTTCCCTTTTTAATAAGATGTGCACTATAGCAATTGTTTTTGTACTGTCTTTTCAATACACTTTGTTAATGTGTTCTCTTAAAATTAATGGAAAAAAGTTTCAAAAGAAGCAAACATACAGCTACATGTCTTCATGTTAAACACGTGTTGCATCAGTATACGGAATGAAATGAAAAAATAGGACTCATTGTTTTAGAGATTACGTTCTAAACTCCACTGTTAAAGTTTTCAACACAAGACATATGCCAAATAACATTGATGTACATTAAGTTAGTATCTGGAATGTTATAACCTCTGTTTGATATTTCATGTTCCTGTATAATGTATAATTTCCTTCCTTGTGGGCTTCATAATTCCTGAAAAATAGAGAAGTAAATCCTTGCTTGTTTTTTGTTTGTTTGTTTTGTTTTACGGCGCATCAGCACGGTATAGGTCATTTGGTGCCGAAACAAGGAAGATGATTTTGGCTAACCTCGGGTATAACAAACTTCAAAGCAACTCTGTCAAAAACACCTCGCCCGCTGACGCTAAGTGATGCATATAACCCATTTAGTCGACTCTTACGATCATGCAGGGAGAGCTGTAACTGCATATCTTAATCCCAAGCCATTAAAGGCAACATTTCAGGCACAAGGAGCTCTTTTGTGAAAATTAAAACACATATATTATAACACGATTGTGACGAAATTTTCAAGTTCATTAAAAGCATTCTAAAATATGCTAGCCTTCAAAAGAGGATAAGTATTCAATAATACAATTGGCACGTTATCAATATTTTTTTGAAATGTTGATAAAGAAAACAGACAAACAAAAGAAAGTGTATCATTTTGAATTTTTATCAGTTATATTCATAGAAAAAAAACATGTTGATAGAGCAAAGTGATTTAGTATAAATATTTATATGACGAAAAATAACATTTATCGTTTGCTATAACAAATATATAGATATGGTTAAAACGGATCAAGAATTTCACACTTACCAGCAACATCCATATATAGTTCTGTTGCGGTTAATTGTCACATATGATTATAATTTACAACAAATATTTATACTAATCTACATTATAAGTTGTGGTATGACAGACATTCCATTCACCATTTTTCTAAATAGACTAATGTTCTTAAACAAACTTTTCTAATGGCACATTGCTTAAATGACTATAGGAGGGGAGTTCAGCAAGAACGTAGAACCCTGGGTTTAACTTACAAATTGGAAGAAAGTTTAAACATTACTTTCCAATAAAAATCCAGTTACTTCAATAGATTTGGTTAACCTCTCTTTCTATGCCTTTGAGATAAAGGTGGTTTAATTTCAAAAGAGATAATAATCTCTTTGGGCAAGGTCTGGAATGAATGTCGTGTGACTTAATTGCTCAAACTTGCACTCACTAACAGCCACTTGTAGAGTGCACTGATGCATTGTCAGACAGATATCATGTGCTAGTTACACCCTTTCCTTTTCATTCATAGCAAACATATGAAAAACAGTATCAACATTAAAAAATGAAATGGAATTAAAAGCAAGCCGTAATTTTTAACGATATTGGCATGGTATTCACTAGTCATTGAAGTACCAGCAGACGTGTAATCTATTAATTTAATCCCGTTGGAGTTTAACAGTGTCTTAGACATGTCTTAGAGGGAGTAAGCCAGTGCGCTCTTGCATGTTCAGGTATCTGCGTATCGACCTGGCAGATACATTTGATATGCCAAACAAAATGTTTATGGATTAATGTAAAAACACATCTGTTACAAATAACAAATTTTAATGCAAGGTCGAGACAGTGATTGGACGATCTCTTAGCTGATGAAATCAGGAGGACGGCCAAGCTTATATTCTATGGTATATCGTTAACGTTTATTTTCTACTGAGCTCTTTGCCACTGTAAATATTTTGGGCTACACTCACCATAAACCTCAGCCACGCGGCAAATGATATCCTTGACGTTTATTGCCTCGTTGGTGATGAATTTGCTCTTCACTAAGTATTCTGGCTTTCCGTTTTTGCAAATAGTTGAAGATTTCAAACAAAACGGAAGAGCAAGATCTACGTGTTGACTAAATTGCCGTTGTCATATTACTAGCACAGATTTAAACTGCACAAAATGTAAAAGCAATATCTTGAATTAAATAGAAAAATATCGAGTTCCACGGACTTGAACTCCCCGGTAAATTAAGTTTATATATCAAATATTTTGTAGAACATTATTAATATTCAAGAATGTTATCTTACAATCCGTCAACAGTTTTCATATGTGGATCGACGTGTGAGTAACATCTCATGTTCCAATGTCTGTAATTGTCTGTTACACTTACCTGAAATTTACATCAAACTGTTTCATTCTCAAGATAACTGTTAAATATTTACCCATGGTCTTGTGTCTTTCATCGCATAATATATATTAAGACCATAAGGACCTCCTTTTAAAGAAATGTTGAAAGATTAATATGAAATTTCTACAGTTTTCTTGTTCTGCTTTAGCATTCTATTGCCGTCTTTATGTTAATCACTGATGCTTTTAAAATAAAAATAAAACACTCACATGAATTGTTCCTATTGTCTGAAACAAAGTAATTAAAATAAAATATTGTAATCACCTCAGTCTATGATATATTCACTAGTTGTTAGGCAAAAAAGCCATCAACAAAAAGTTTAACACATTTGTGAAATAAAGACTTATCATTATCAAACATTAAAACGGTGTTAAGGTTTAATTTAAGACAGTACAATCTATTTTCAATCATGAAATAAACTCAATGACGGGAAAAAAACCACACCTCTGCTCTGACTGATCTTCGTTTGTCGTGACCGGTAGTGTCTGTTACGTATACTTGTAGGTCGAAGTCTGCTGCATCGTCATATGTGCTATCAGCAGTTGTCAACATTATCCTATGTCTATGTATGGTACTTGTCCATTGTTCATCTTTCTTTAAACTCTGTACAACAATGTTATCAGAAAATTTATGTGTCATATTTTATAAGATGTTAGCGTAAGTACACGTTTGCGCAGGCGTGTTTTCACGATAATACAAATTTTTATCCGCGGGAAAAAGCAGTCCCTGAGAGAAGAACCAAAACACAATTCAAACGGTTCCAAAAAAGAAGTAAAAAAGTATTGTTTAAACGCTCAAACATATATAAAAATAGGTATACAAATACCCGGGGACGGATATAAAATTTACAAATATAAAAAACTGACCTCATGTGCCAGTTATTATTTAATTATTGATTAAAATATGTTTCGAATATACGGCTCATCTGTAAGTGTAAAGTCATTTTTATAATTACATATGTAATGTCTACAAAAAGCATTTGGGCGTCAGTGTCCTTATTGTTATTGGCGGTAACTTCAAACAAGTTTTAGTTTTAGTTTAAATCATGTCGAGATTATCATGTCGTTTAGAACCAATGATACATTTAGCGTGGGCAGATCGATGTAAAGGTATACATTTATAAATAAAATTGTTTGGTTTGTTGTGTTCTTTGACACAACTAAATCCTTAAATGACCATATTGCGACTTTCCAGCTCAAAGAGTGGTTGGAGACCTCAGATATATCTTCGTGCATTATTGCAAACACAATCGGGTGCCTCAATTACACCATCAACCTTCCACCATGTTCTTGCCACAAAATGCACAGCGCCTTGAGTCTTAAAATATATCTGATATTTTTATAATGACGGGTTATCACGATGTTCCCAAAGCGACAATGATGTTGCTACGGAGAGACAATAGGATCTTATTACGTTTCTACGGAGTTTTGTTGGCGATTTACTGCACTCTCAAAGCTCTTTCACTGCAGTCACTTGAACAGTTGCAAACACCTTGAGAGAAAACGAACCTATAATAGAATCATCTTTGTGGCGACATGGGCAAATGGTTAACTCGTTGAAATCTATGGATCTATAGCTATGTGAGTTCAAACCTCTTAGGGGCAGGCCTTAGATTTTTTTAACAAGAAAGTTTACACTCATTGCTCATTACTGGTTGGTTTGAGAGTACGTCTATAAGCTCACAGCTTCCTACACAATCGAACTAAAATGATATTGGTTTGAACTAAATAATTATCTAACAAATAAGTAGAATGACAATCCAGTTAATTTTGGTTAAATTGGACTGGTACCTAGCTGGAAAACAAAATAAGATTGGACCGGCGACTCATTCAATATTTACTCCTGATGGATAGTTGTCCTTGTATTATTGTATAATACTGTAAATTATTCTTACATTGTGGGTAATCGACCAAACCCTATAATAGCAAGTGTCTGATAACATTTTTTAACGTAAACTTGATATGAATGTCTGTCTTTTTAGGCATATTGTTTGGCTTTTGTTTGGCTGGTTGTTTGGCCATAATAAAGGCATGTGACCACGTGCATTATTATAACGACATTTAGTCTGAAACGATGTCATATAACACCTACGTATTTGCAACTACTATTTAATCAAATGCTTGTAAATAGCTAAGATGGTTAAAATCTGATCTATAAAATATTCAATAATGTCTCAAATGTTTTATAGACAATATATGACAATTTTAATTTACAAAATTGTAAAGTATTTTGAAAAATATTTTAACAAAATAATCTACTGAAATTCTTGTTTTAGTTTATCATAAAAATGATTAAACGTTTACATACCTCGTTTGCACTGATTATTTAAAGCTACATTGAATAAATTTCGTTAAAAGAAATAACGACATTTCATTAACAAATTGGGTTTCATATCGACTCCAGATGATATTTTGATGTTCAAAACAACCAAAATGAGTTTTATAAGCAAATATGCAACCTCATTGTGGCGAAATCAGAAGTACATGAGAAACTCCGCCTTCAGATCATCCGTACATTAATATTTTAATCAACAAACATGACTATAAGTTTCCTAATTTGACAGTATATTTCCGCATTGTAACGGATTATTTCATACAAATAATCTTTTTTATGAGATGCTAACTTTTTTTCAGAAGCCCAGACCAAGTGCACCGTAAAGCTTAAACGGTAAAAGTGTGTTTGCACAAGAAAATCTCATATTTTCTGTGTTCCGGATAGCAACTATAACACTGTGACAAGCTGATTATAGTCTTCATTTGCATGTCAAAATTCGTTTTCGTGTTACCGTGGGGTTTTCCGTTTATAATCCTTATTTATGAACAATATTTGATGAGATTAACAACAATATTTTTAAAAAGGTTAATGAAACTGTAGAATGCTTGGTTTTTAGGCCGAAGGCAAAATACTTTTACATATTTATTTAATGTAACTATAATAATAAGCATGATATTCAATGCAAATATATCATTATTTCGGCCCATTAAACAATACAGATGTATGATAAAACACAAATAAGAAAGAAAGACTAAACTTGAACAAAACCACTGACGGTCCGTAAGCTAGCTGGATAGCTTTCTCACATTAGCAGTTTGTTTAAGAAACACGAATTTGCAAAAATTAAAAAAAAATCATTTTAAACAAGAACATGAAACCGTTGTTCCATTAGAGGCTTTTCTTAATCTTTAAAAACATGCATATTTATTATGTGTTAACGACATTTTTAAACCTTAATGCTAGTTTTAAACTATTATAATAACTAATATTTGAATGGTAAACGATTAAGAACATCAAAGTCATATTAAGTACAACGAAATCGGAATCCGCACTTTGTCATAGATCGCGGTTTTCCAAAATATATAATGTGTAATATATACATTTATATGTTACCTTTATTTTTACAAAAGAATTTCCAACATCAGCAGTGTTTTGTACTCGAAGTTTTCCAGTACACATATAAGGTACAGATGAGCCGTCTTCAAAAGTAATTCTTTCTTCACAATTTGGTTCTTCGTCGTCAGTGTAATAGCAGCCTTTAGGAATTGTCTGCTCTATGTCAGCAGTAGCAGAATCGCTCTTACTCAGCGTGATAGACTCGCTCTTAATCTTCAAAAACAAATAGTATTTTTAATAAGTATCACGTTATACCACAAACAATGTACAGTGATGTATATTTTAATGTGTATGTCAGGAATTATTAACATGCGTACATTTGTATTGTTGTTGTTGATGTTGTTGTTGTTGAAACTTTAATGTTATATCTAACACAATGAGACAGTTTTAAGTCTTTTAAGCCTAAGATATTTGACTTACTTTAAATCCTGCGTAGAAGGTATCACTAAATACTTCAGAGGACTCATTTCCATCCACCGTGATCACACCACTTTGTACCTGCGGGCCAAAAGAAATATAAAATCTATGAATGGTAGGATGGTCAGTACAACCACTCAGAGTCATTTTAACTAACAGTTCTTGTTTAACAAATAGTAAAATTGAACATTTGAAGGTCACTGATTTCGAATCACTAAGGTGGCCGATTATTTCAGAAAGGACGCGTAACTGCATAATTATCATTTTACCTTCAAATCAGTGTCTGGATTAAACTAAAACCGCTATAAAATGCCGAAACATTGGACGTATAAAGCATTGAAATAAATATCCAACTGATTGATGATGCCATTTACAAGTAACGTTTTAAACGTATATGAATTTGCAACTCAAAAATGTATAAATGTAATTGAAAGTATTATATGATTAACAGCTTTACATAAATTATGAAAATATAAGGGATTTAATAATGTGTATAAAACTTATAAGGCTAATCTGTTCATAAATTAAGTAATGTTCATGTTACCTCATAACCAGGTCCAAGGGCTGATAAAGAATCTTCTTTAAATAGAAGTTCGCCTTGATTTGAAGAAGGTCCCATCTGAACTTGAAAGGTACCGTTAATATACCTTAGAAAGTAAGACTATGCTATACTTACAAACTGTTTATTTCTCTTTCATCAAAATTATTTACATAAGTTCATGTCCAATTGTGGCCACTTAATACACTCAGAGGCACTTTTAACCCGACACTTACATTTGTTTGTATAAATAAGTTATGTTTGGACGGATTTTGACCACATTTGGACTATACAAAATACAACATATCATACGTGCTACTAAAAATTATATTTACAATTCATGAATAAGAAAATAGCAAAACAAATATGAATATACAAAATGAAAAATCACAGAATCGCTGTAAATATCGTAACAAAATTAAAAGTCTCTGAATCCCACATAATCTGTATGTTACCCTGTTCTAATACTTTGTATGTCCTCCCAATTGGCTATAACAACGTTTATACCTCTGTCTCATATATCTCCATTCCTGAACAAGAGTTTGCTCGAGTTCCACCTTATTGCGAGGGGCTTCTGATCGCTTTCTCACACGCCTGTTCAATTCAGCCCACAAGTGTAATGTTAAGATCTAGTGACTTGGTAAGCAGGACTTGCTTGAACTCAAGCAAGCCCTTATTCAAGAATGGAGAAATATTCCCCAAGCTTTCATGAGAAAATACGTCATTTTTATGAGACAGGTTTTCACACGTTTGTTATTATAGCCATGGGAGGTAACCAGGTTAACATATAGGTTAAGTGGGATTCAGAGTTACGATATTTACAGCCATTCTTTGATTTTTCATTTTGCAGTAGCATATTTGTTCTGTTAATTTCTTTTCTTGTCATTGAATTGTAAATAAAATTTTAAGTAGTAAGTAAGATATGTTAAATTGTGTATGGTCCAAAGTTGAACACAAACCGTTCATAAATAATCAATTTATACCGAAATAAATGTCGGGTTATAAGTGCCTCTGTTTGTATATATTTATAGATATATGATAACAATTCCAAAATATGTATGCGATTTTCTGGAAAGACATACAATTTAATTCCAGAGATATTTTGTATAATAGATATTGTATGATTAATGTAAGGGTAATATTCTTTTCAATCATGTAATATCGATACGAGGATATATTATTTATTCCGAAACAGGTGTAACAGTAAACACAGTCAATATCATAATATCCAATAGTTAATAAAAGTGTAACTTTATTTACCATTTTGTTATATACGTTTCTCCATCGATTATCTCAAATTCACACTTGTATTGAAGAACGGGTCTGTACGCCTTACGAAATTTACCGTTGACTTCAGTATTTAGAATTTCATGACCAATTTCAGGTTTGACTTTAACATTGCTATGGTGCACTTGAACGAGTAATATAAATAAAGTTACAGCCTTTAATTTCAATGTTTATATTGAAGGAAGTTCAATGTAGTTTCACTAAAATACATAGTATTATGTTAAGTACATGCAAAATGATTTTAAAAGACCTGTGTTATATTGGATTTTAAAGACATTTATTTCAATAAGCCTCCAATTAGGCTGTTCAACCAAACAGAAATAAATTCTGAATAATTCGAAAAAAAAAAACAACATACAAAAACAAATAATACACAGAGTTTAAATTCCTTTTGGGTTTCAAAATAATACCACTTTAAGGTAAAATCAGACAGATGATGCTGATTAACAAAAGTTCTCAAAGACTCATTTCTTTAATTATTGGATTTATAATGAAAATATCATACTCTACCAAAGCACAAACAAAAGGAGCAACCGAAGTCTGCTAAAAATGATATATCAAATTGAAGATGTCCATTGCATCTTCTGGCATACATAAAGTACATTTCAGTACATGTGCCGTCATTAGTTTTGTAATCGGCAGTCTCACTGGTGATTCACTGGGTACATTTGGAAAAGTCTCTATAATATCATACATTTTCGTGTTAGGAAACGTTCGTTCGTTTGTCCAAATCATATGCTACAGAGTTAAAAAAACTTACAAACACATGATCCATTCTGTATGTCATTACATCTGTTATTAATATCAAACTATATTTTTCAGACCAAGACAATCGGCTTTTAATCATACCAAATGACTGTTACCTGGATGACTTAACAACTTTAAGTGTGAAAGTGTGAATTATCTCAACATGGTATTAAGATGTTACATACAGTTAACATTTCAGAACAAAAATTGTGATTTATCATAACTTATGTTTGTACTTCAAGTAAATAAAAATCATATAATTTGATTGTTTTTACTTTCAAAATGACTTTGTTATTCTTTAAAAAATGTTTAAGGCTGTCTGCTTCCCCTTCTTGATGTATACGTCTCGTCAGAGATTTTTCCTGTCTTAATCCTGCTGTTACAATATTTTGCACTGTAAGAACGTTTAAAAAAACATAATTATGTATGTATACCTCGAAGAAAGAATCCCTCTTGAAATACCAGGCATTCGTTAAAGGCTTCATCTTTATGTTCTTTTGATTGGGGTAAAAACTGTTTTCCATTGATTAAAACATTAAGCCACCCATGTACCGCATCCGAGTACTCGACGTTAATAAATCTCCTAGTTCCAATGTCATTCTGATAGATTTTCTCTGTATCTTCGCAATCTGGTTTAGTTAGACAAAAAGTTACCCCAACCTAACGTTTAACATTTTACATAAAAGTATGTAAAATAAGGCATATGATATCACCTACCGTGATTATGTATCATGTGTATAATGCTTATAAAGGAATAACAGAGACTTTTTCGCATATTTACGGTACGTAAAATAAGAACACAGCAAGTTCTACTTGATAAATAGTGTATACAGATGTCAATTTTCGAAACATCCCAATTTTTAAATCTATCAATGGTTGTAACTTCATTCCATTTGAAGTTTTTAATTGAATGCCTGCGCACGATATTATTTAATTCACATATTATTCTTTATGTATAAGGAAGCTTTAAATGTATGATAACAAGCACATACATATTTCTAAAACTGTCCGTTAATCTGCGAACCTCTGGCTGAGCTTAATGTTTCAAGACAATCAAACTATAGATAAAATGTTCTAAGATTTTAAGAAAGTAAGAATATTCGAGATTTAAGTAATAATTTACATGTTTTGTGCGATTAATGACTGATTTTGCAGTATTTATCACCATATTTCTCTTACTTGCCTTACGCAGTAAGGGCTTTATTTGCAAAAAATCACATCTATTTTGGTAATTTACTTGGATTTGCAATCTAGAAATTACTTTCTTTGTTCACTTTACAATATTTTATTTTAAATAAGTTTTCATGACTATTAGCATTAATCTGGTGGCATATTGCTGTTAATTCTTACTGATATCAATCCTATAAGGTTTTCATATCAACTAGTATTGTTCGGATGAAAATCGCGCAATAACAAATATATTTTTACTTACTACTTTTGCTGTATACGCGATCTGAAAGAAAAAAAAACTTTAGTTGATAATAATTTCTTTGATATCTTTGCATAAAAAGGGCTGCCAGAGGACACATTACACCCGACTTATTAAAAACAAGACGCAACAAAGAACGACAAAACTATGAAATCAATCAGTCATGATAAACATATATTTTTATCTTTTCAAGAGAAAACTTAAATGTCCAGTTTTTCATACCACAAATTATGCATTTTACAGAAGGTAAATTGAAACCTAGCATAAGTGTTGAAGCATTTGTAGCAACCAATGTAAAGATAACACCAAAAAGCAGTGACCCATGTTTTAGCCGTCTGAAACATTTGTAAAGATTACAAAAAACTTTTTTAAAAATAAAAAATGACAATCTTGTGCTCTTTAAGTAAAAGACTAACTTTATAATTTTGTAATAAGCCCAACTTTGTTGGTTCTTTATAAAAATACTAACTTGTTTTTTTGTATGAGTATAAACGTACAAAACCGACTTTTCAGTAGAATTTGAACATGTCAAGGTGTGGAATGCAAACCTGGGGATGATTACATTGATGAGTAATTGATTTAATTACAATTACAGATTAATTTCAGATTTTATTGTAATTGATTACAGTTGATTACTCAGACTTGCCTCTGTAATCAATTAAATTACAATTACTTTAAGAAAGTAATTGATTGATAATTGATTACATTCAATGTATATAGTTGGCACTGATAAACTAGCTGACACACTTTTGTCTCTCTGTACTTGGTCAGTTGCCATTTAAAATGACTTCAGGGCACAATTTGCACTGTGCTGTGACATTTCCAAAGATCTCTTTTGGAAATTCAAAGACATCAAAAATCCAATGTTTTGACACTTTGGTTAGATGACCAGCCAAAAGATGTTGTCTATCTTTCAGTTAGAATTTGGTTAACTGTATGGATTAAAACTTATTTCTTCATTGTGAGTGGTGTCTAAAAACATCTAACTTGATATTTTACTACTTTTATGGACAATCATTCTTTGTTATGACAATGTCTATTATTTACTTCAAATAGGGATATCAATTGAGAACATTCTTTCTTTTCAATAAAAATGTGGCTATTGTGTATCAAAATCAATCTATTAACACTCTACAATTTGTGATTAACGATCATTATAAAGGAGTATTAGTTTAACTGTAACATGTGAAATAAATCATTTGGATTTCAATAGTTTCATGAAAAATCTGAAAGTAATCAATATCAATTAAATTGTAATCATAATTACAGACTAAATTTAAGCTGTAATTGATTAATTACAATTAATGTTATCAATTTTGAGCAAGGTAATCAATTACATGATGATTACAGTGTAATCTTGTAATCAATTAAAAAATCGATGATTACGATTAATGATGACCCCAGGTCTGGTGGAATGTTGTCTCAGATCTGATTCTGAACCAATCTTTTTGGTGTGCTATAACGTAATCTGTCTCGTGACACTTTGTTTTTTATCAGTGTAAATCTTCTTACTTCTAAATTGCAAATTTTTTGTAAGCCTCACTAGGTTATCCTATCTTTATTTCATACGACATATTATTATCTGCATCTTGTCTAATTTCTTGTGCATTCAATATTAAACTTATTCTTACCGAAACAAATATACAGGTTAAGTTTATCTAAAACATCGAAATTTTGTTCAGGAAATCTATACAGAAGGTCACCAAGACATTTTCTCATCTCAAAATCAATGTCTTCTTTGCAGTTTCCATTTTCATTGAGACCACACAACGGTACAGTAACTATATCGTCAGTTACAGTCGATATGTCTGGATGATCATCTGTTAAAAGATAAGGCATACACATCGGAAAAATTCATTTTTTAAATAAAAATACCTTAAATGTTTCGAAAGCATTACTTGTTTTTCATTTTTTAAAACAGGTAAAATAGTAACAAATTGAAAAATGTACTTAAGAGAAGTGAACAATTCATTTATTCGGTTATATATATATATATATATATGTTAAATGGTAAAACTCATAGTTAAATTAAACACAGTCCCAGAACAATGACACATCATCCGTTTAACCAATAATAATAATAATAATAATAATAATAATAATAATAATAATAATAATAATAATAATAAATGATGATGATAATACTTATACAATTTGTATGCTGTAATAACAAAAAGAAAAAAAGTATCAAATCATAAAGCCTATTAAAACCTTTGAGAGCAACCAAAGTGCCCGAGTCTTGTTGACACTCGGTTCCTATATTTTCTTTTGAAGGTATTTGTATATGTCCTCCCCAGAAGGACAAGTTAAACCAAGCGTCTGTATACCATACGTTCCATATATGGTAGGTATTACCGGGAATCCCATATGCTTTAATTTCATTACAATCAGTGGTATCTTAAAAGGAAATAACAATATGTATTTACATTTTGTAAAGAAATTATTTAAATCTTATACAATTAAGTTGATTCATTACGGAAAAACATTTATTTTTTGTTCAATCATATTAACAATAATTTATTTAGTCTTCTAAAGCATCAATAATATGAACTATTTGAAAAAACTCATGTGATTGGTATCAGATGCTTTTAAAAGTGAACGTTTTTTTCCAGCGAAGATCTAATCCGACGCATCGATCATCAATAAGATAAAGAATAAATGTTAAACACAAAACTATTCCAATATCAAGGATAAAAAATTGCGTATCTACTTCGACTTGCTCTGAGACTGGTCAATGTGATGAATTAAGAATATTTTACAGCTGCATGCCTTCAGATTAGTCAAAATATTTCAAAGAAAAACAAACTTAATTTTTTTTAAATTTTTATTTAAAGAAAAGTAAACGGATTCAAGTTTTAGGTGAAAAAGTTCATTTTATATGCGATTAATGACTGATTATGCGATATTTCTACAAGGCATGTTAAATACCAAAAAAGAGGTCAAGTTGTGCAAAATCAGTCATTAACCTTATTAACTTAAATTAATGATTTAAACATTTTCTACTGTTTTCTTTATCCATCGGCAAGGATTTTTGAAATTGTCATTTTCAGTTTCAACAAACTCCTGTAATGTTACATAAGTTTATATTTTCAAACAAAAATAAAAGAAATAAAACAATTAATTTCAACGATTGATAAATCATTTCCTAGTAATCAATGAGTTAATTAATGAACTATTTTCATTCATCAATTATAAATGAATGAATAATTGAATGAATGAATGAATGAATGAATTTCTTAATTAATTAATATGAAATGAACCAAAAACTTGTTATAATTACGTTTTTGCAATCTCACTGAATAAAAGCCAAAATCAATCAATCGATTTATCAATTATCATTTGTAGAATATTGTGAAGATAAAGATATATTTAAATACATATACATGCAGAAGATAAAGCCATAAGTAAACTTACAACAAAAACCCCTGACCAAATTAAAGATGCATCCATTTTGATAATTTTCTTCAACTGCGACAATATCAAAGCAGTAACGCAGGAAGAACAAATATACCGCCTTCTAATCACAAAAGATTTGGCTAATTAAGTTATCATCAACATTGATATATTTTAGAATGTAACTTTTGGTTATTGGTTATTTCATTATTTTGTAATACATGCCCATTGACAAGTCAAAAATGATTGTAATTACCAGTGAAGGAGGCGTTAGAATTGTTACTCATTATATTTTATCTGAAAGATCCCTACTCAGACCTTTTATTTGAATTAAAATGAGATTTAACCACAAACTTTGACATTTACTCTTTTGAATTGCGGAGGTAAAGTCAACAGCAGCGCGGAAGACTAAAATTATGCCAAGCTTGTGCTTGATTACGTGAGCGATTATTTGAAATACCGAATGCCGATCAAACTTTAAAAACTGAACGAGACCAATCGTCGTTATATCTTAACCACTATCCCGATAAGCTTCTTGTGAATCAGAAAGCACAAGAAACATGAAAGTAATATAATGATTCTTGGAAATCAACCTCCGTTGCTACGAAGCCTCAAGTGACAAGTGCCGGTTGATCGGACACTCCTGGCGTTTAGCCGCCTGGAAACGAACATTCCACACCACACAGGTGAAACCAATTATCTGCGTTAGTGACCAATTCACGAAGTCGATCCAGGACTTCAGAAAGATTCTACTTCCATATCAATACCAAGAAGAATGGTACAACAGAATTCTTGTCATATGACAAACTGTATATTGAAAATAAATGTACACTGTTGAAAAGGTACAAAACTCGGTTTATTGCTTTAGCTTTAAATCTGATCAGAGACAGATATCGTTTCTTTTTAATGGAATGTGCATGGTTAAGGTACAAAAATTGCAAGACTCTGACTTTTTCATTTGATATGATTTAATGAAACTTGGAATGATTCTCATAAACGTGTCCATATAGACGGTCATGGTTGATTTAATTGTCCCCGTTCAAAGTAGTGAAGCAGAGCGCTTTAGTGGAGGGGTTGTTGTTTACTTTAAAATTTGTTACAAAAACTTTGTTTTTAAGTATTGATTGTAGAGGTTTAATCTGGTTTAAAATTGATTGTTTGAACAGTGTAACAGTCTAACAAAGAGGCTTATTTTTGTGTTTGTTATATACCTCCTAAAGATTCATGTTAATTCTATTTTGTATTAGTTTGACTTTTACTGAAATAAGTTAATATTATGGTAAAGGTGATGTATATTTAGTAGGTGACCTAAATAGCCGCACGAGAAGTTTGCTCTATGCTCATGAATAAAAGGAAGAACTTCATTTGGATTAATTAATGAGCATCTAAACGAAGTTTACAAACCATTCTACCAGAAAGTCTCACATCTCTCACAGCCCCGTCCGACAACTATCTGCGCATGCGCAGAACGTAAAGTCTTGCGTTTCTCACGGGTCTGGCAAAATTCACGCCACACCGGATTATAATATTATCGACGTAAATCTTGACCGATACGTTGACTTACATGAGTCCTCTATGCCTCGGGTGGAATTACCTTAATAATTATGGCTCAAACCAAATGTATCTTTGCAAGAAGAGTAATTTGTGTATATTTAATGGTCGTAAAGATGATGGTTAATGTACTTATTATTCATTGTTTAGAAATAAACCAGTGTCTAATCTGGTAGATTATGTAATTACAAATTAGAATGTTATGCTAGCATATTAAATAAGTGTGTTTCAGATATTAATAAATATTCTCAACAATGTCCGGTAGCATTGCGTCTTTCTTGTATTATATCAGATGTATTAGACATTTATTTCTGACACAGTTCATGATATTTCATATTCATTTCACAGTTTTCGTCGCTCTACATCAGATGCTTTTTTCTACTTCATACTTTTATACAGAAGGTTCTATAAACATTAAAACATTGGAGTATTAGTTTTATTGATTACCAATTGATAATGTTTGTAGAGATACACTATGGACTAAATTGTTACAATCAGGAATAAGCTGATAAATGAAAATATGATCTAATATGATCTAATGTATATATCTAAATGTTCATGCTTGTGTTGTCAAGTTACGAACATGCCATTTTGTCACACTTCTTTAATGTAATGAAAGGTTTAAATCAGGGAGACCCTGTCTTCTGTCCTTTTTCTTCTTTTCTTCAATGCCATTACAGAAAATTTGGATTCTTATGCGTTGACCGAAAAGGACTTTGAACTTTTGTCTAGTTACATGTATATGATTTTATTTGCTGATGAAATTGTATTATTTTCAACAGATCCAAATAGCCTTTGGTCACAAATTGATGCTATGCAACATTATTTAAAGAAAAGGGGTTTAAAAATTGATGTTTATAAAACAAAAAATAAAGTGTATTTGAAAAGAAAACAGACTGTATATCCTGACCTCTATATAGATATCGAAAGAAATATATAATTGTTGACAATTTTGTATATCTTGGAATTAGTTTATTTATACTGGTACTCTTGTAAATGCGATAAAAGCACTACATGAGCAGGCCCTTAGGGTGCAAAATAATCTTTTATGCATTTTTGATAATGTTGGTCTAGATATTCGTACCAATTTACTCGTAAAGGCTACCTACTTTCATTATTTATCAAATAATTGTACATTTAGGTTCGCATTGACCGCCGTACAGTGACCTTTTTTTGCTAAATATTCATATCATACATACATACGTACGTACGTACGAACGCACGTACGTACATACATACATGTACTACTTTTTGTTAGGCTAATAGAATGAATATCATTTTGTTGCTCACGTTACAGTAGTATTTAGGTCAATGTTTATGACCAACTATACAAAAGTTTAATGAATTGATGTCAAATAAAAATCTAAAATGTATGTTTAATTTAGAAAAGTATATGAAAGAAGCATTTTGTTAACGTCAAAATATCCTTGAAAGTTAACCTCTCTTCTGATCGGATATAGTACTTCATTTTTGTCTATGTAATTGATGATAGTCTTTGCTATAAGGTTTTGTGTGTGTGTGTGTTTGTAAATGGCCAAGGGCAAATGTATTACTGATTGCCAATAAATTGAAACTTGAAACTTGTTAACAGAAAGATTGTGGTGAAATTTTTATGTTTCCTATGATCTGATAATTAGAATTAGACATGTCAGGAATACATTGTGTATGCATAATACCGAGTTTGCAAATGTCATGTTTTTTTTGCAATTTTGCATTGCTCCCGGGGAATCTCCCTTTGCAGGAGATTAAATATTTGTGATCTAATAAAGTTACAAAAATGCAGTGCGTATATAATAGAAAATACAGATTTAAGATTGTCGCGCAACAAATATAGATATATCTGTATATCTGTTTTATAAGAAAGAATACATAAACCATTATTTAAGAATACTATATAAAATCGGTAAAGTTATAAGTGTAATGTATAAGTTTACAATTATATAATTTTTAAGTTATAAAAATACTGACACTATTTGTGAAAAAAATGTCGTCATTTTAGTATTTATTCCACAGTAGGATCCAGATTAACAGTCATCGATTTCTTGACAGTCTATTGCAGATTTTTGACAGCCTTTTACATAAAACAGTTAACAGTGGTTACCTAAGACTTTAAATGTGTTATATGCAAAATTGAATAAATTCAATATTTCTCCTTATAATACCTCACGTAAACCTTTAACTATATAGCCTCGTGTGACGTCACATGGTGTAATTTCAATCTATCATCCTTGAAATGAATATCACACAGTAAATATTTTTTGCAACCCTCCAGGGGCAAGTTATCTCTATAGATTGAAGAAAATGTACTGTTTTAGTTCTAGTTCTCTCTGCTGACCACTCCGCTCACGTAAACGTTTTAATATATTAAAATAATTTACTATATCAAATGTTGGTTCGGTATAACAAAAAAAACAAAAAAACAACACATTTCTCTCAGGATAATAGCGATTATTACCAACCCTTTAACTAATTAATACCCTCGGCTCCGTCTTTGATGTTCACTATTAGTATGAGAGACATGTGCTTATCTTTAAAGTGTAATATTGTTATAATGTATTTTTTCCCTGTGTAAAATACTTTCTATTTGAAAGACCTGATGTAATATTTTATTCGTGAGATGTATCTCTGTGTTATATGGTATAATGCGATATTTCTGTGCAGTATAAGGTAATACAAATGAGATAGTATATATATGTATGTCTCATCAAATTAAGCAATATATTGGTTTTATACATGTTTCAGATGTTAAATTGTATTATGTATGTGTCAAAATATAAAAAACGATTTAAGTTTTATCTTTAAAACTACATTGGTAAAATGTAAATATGCATGAACATAAAACAGCAAAATGTGCCAAGGTATTTACTCTACATATTTTCGTTATAAAAAGAAAGACAGTTGAAATGGTTTACTGACAAAGACAATTGTCATCAATACATCCTTCTCTCCGCAAGTTATCTCTGGTTACTCAATATTATTACACTCAATATTACGGTTTGAGAAATGTTAATGCCAATGTTAAACATATTCTTGAAAAAATATTTAAGAAATCGTTTACATAATATAGCATAATACATTTGTTTTAAACGCACTGAAATGTTTGATATTATGTCAGAGACTTTGTATTATCCAACCAATTGATTTATCTTCAAATAAGATTTAGTTTCAGAAAATATCAGTGTTATGTTAAAGATTTTGACGAGTAATGTAAAACGTTTTTATTATTTAACAAGCGATCATTCATATTTTTTGAATAAAATCAATAATATCGCCGCCATTTAGCGTTGATTATCGAACTTTTTTTTTAGCCCAAGACTTCTTGTATTTAATGAGAAATTCGACTAAATGAGACTCTCAATGGGAAAAACAGATTTTAATATTAACGTTAATATTCAGGAAATTTCGAATTAACCTGTTTTTAAGCATAAAATAAAAAGAAAATTTGTTTGTTTGGAAATTTCGATATAACTTGTTTTTAAGCATAAAATAAAAAGAAAATTTGTGTAAGATGTAATTTTATCAAACTTTTCTTAACGAATTTATAAACATTATTGTTTTTATTTCTATACTTTGAAACACGTAACTCTTTCAATACCAATTGTTTCTTTCCATTATGAATGCGAGTAGAATTAAATGGAAATGGTGAAAGGTTAAACAGCAACAAGTAAAAGTCTAAATATCCTCGAACATACTAGTAGACGAACAGAATGGCTTCCGAAGAAACCGCTCATGTGAGGATCACGTGTTTGCATTGAACAGCATCATTCGGAATAATTCGGCTGTTTTTACCGCCTTTATAGACCTTCGAAAATGTTTTGATTTCATCAATCGTGAAATGATGCTGTATAAACTACTTCTTAACGGTATCGACGGGAAGCTGTATAAATCAATTCGAAACATATATCAACATTCTAGTTCTTGTGTTCGGATAAATAACAAGCTTACTGAGTGGTTTGACTGTAACTCCGGAGCAAAGCAGGGAGACAATCTGTCACCGACAATCTTCTCCGTTTTCATAAATGATTTCGTGAAAGAAATTGAGAATCTAAATATTGGTTTCGAAATAGGAGGAAAAAAGATCTCATCATTACTGTACGCAGACGACATTGTCTTACTAGCAGAAACAGAAAGCAACCTTCAAATACTATTAGATACACTTCATGATTGGTGTAAGCGGTGGCGCGTCCTGATAAACAGTGAAAAATCTAAATGCGTTCACTTCCGGAAAGGGAGAGCGAAGCAAACGACGCAGGACTTTAGAATAGGAAATAACTTGCTTGAAAATGTTCAGAATTACAAGTATCTTGGCGTTGTATTCAGCAGTAATGGAAATTTCTCGTGTAATGCAGAAACTCTCGGAAAAGGCGCAGGAAGAGCACTCGGCAAGATAATCTCAAAAATTCATCCATTAAAATCTATCGGTATTAAAACCTTTGAAAAACTGTATAATTCGTGTGTAGTACCAATATTAGATTATTGCTCTGGCGTTTGGGGATACCGGAAATTCCAGAGTTTAGAAAATGTGCAGCATCGAGCAATCAGGTATTATCTGGGTGTTCACCGTTTTGCACCTGTACTTGCCATAACGGGAGACGTCGCGTGGCTGCCGGGAAATTATAGACGGTGGATTAATATTATCCGTTACTGGAATAGACTTCTTTCATTCAATGAAAATCGTATAACAAGGAATATATTTGAAATGGATTATAGTTTATGTTCAAATAATTGGTGTAGTGATTTGAAAGAAATATTATCCTTAATCGGTTTATCAGAGTACTACAACAACAAGATGGTTATAAATCTTGACTTTGCGCGCTCTAAGATCTTTGAATACTATAGTAGCATATGGAAAATCGGAATTGAAAACATGTCAAAACTAAGGACTTATACTTCATTCAAAACAGAGTTTGCAACTGAAAAGTATGTCTCTTTAAGTATGAAAAGAAACGAACGATCACTTCTTGCCCAGTTAAGATGCGGCATTTTGCCATTACGCGTTGAGACAGGACGCTACATTGGTGAACGTGTTGAAGATAGACTCTGTAGATTTTGTACCGATCAGTGTATCGAAAACGAAGAACATTTTATAGTAAAGTGCTCATTTTATAGACATATACGTTCTGAATACTTTGGTGAACTATTTAATTCAAATGATTTTAACTCAAAGACTGATTCAGAAAAATTAGTTTATTTGATAAATAACAAATCTAGAACTCTTGCTAAATACATTGTCAAATCATACTTGTACAGACGTGAAAGCATTTACAGATAATCTTATAACTTATAGTTATAGCTACGATTTTTTACAAATGAATTTGTTAATATATTTACTTATGACTTTATGTAAATATCTCATGTTTATTGAAGGTGACTTATAGGCCCATTGGGCCGGGTGTATGTAATATATTGTATTAGAATTTGTTAAATATGTTTACACATGTCACTATAATAAATAAATTACTTACTTATTCTGCACGGAAACACAGACTGAAGTGACTCAGTCACTGTCACATTGGCCTCTTAATCCCATAAAGTATTAATCATGCATTACGCTTAAAAGTTATCGCTTATAATTAAATACTATTTAAGTTATTTAAAAGATTAAACATACACGAGTATTCAATACTTTCTATTGATGTTTCTTTATGTTGCGGATTTTCTTTTAAATAGTTGTCATTCGATTTCAAGACAATGGTTTATTAAGACATCGCAAAACCTATCCATAATCTCCAATAATTAGGTAAAAAAGAATAAATTGATTATGTAAACCAGTACAATTATGCTGACCGACTACCATATTCAAAATATGTTACTTTTAAAAAGAGATATATTTAATGTCTAAAAACACAAACCTGCAACAGAAAAGTCCATTTGTAAACCTATTACAAAAAGACCTATCAAAACGATAGGTGCATCCATTTCGATTGCTACCTATATTTAAAGTCAGCTACGGCAATATTAAAGTATACAAGGAGTACAAAGGTTCTATTGAAACACGAAAGATTTGGCTTAAATTGCATTATAGACAAGTTAGATTATTTTGTCTTGATAATTGTTACAATTGTAAAGCACTGAAAAAAAAAACAATTCAACAATTCTGCAGTTATATCAAATTGAAATCGCAAACCTTAACATGTTGAAATGATTCTAGTTATTTTTTTGCAAAATCTTATTTTTAAAATGTTATAATAAATTTAATCTACATAAATTGTTATTCTGTATTAGGTCAAAGCCATGAATTATGATTCTGAATTTGATCACATGGACAAATTAGAATAATAAATGCACATGGTTCTCGTCTAATATTTGTTTCCCTAAATGGTGTTTTACCAATTGATTTGCAGAAGCATAGAAACGTCAGTATGAAAAAATTATGTTGAATCAAACATGTGTATAACATATGCTGAATTCTTGCGCAATTGCATAAATAAAATGAAATAAAAGGCAAAGTAAAAAAGCATCGAAAATAAAGAAAAACGTATGATCACAGCAGGGCAGTGCATGCCATCTAAATATCATGTGTCAAAAGGACCTGGTCAATCATTAAGACGGTGTGACAACTTTGTAGTGGTACATGTGTCCGAGGGATTGTGTTGATTGAATATAAGTCAATATTTTAAGTGCAGATGGATGTAAACAAAGTCGTTTAAATGTGTATTATTATCAAAATTTAAAAAAATGCTTACAAATATACAAAATGTAAAATCTTTTAATTTAATAATTTAGTTTGACAAGACGGTGATAAAAACTAATGGAATATCAATTATAAAGAGCATTAAAAATGATATTAGCAAAAAGAATATGAAGTTGAGCGGAAATAAATTATATTATGTACAAGGAACAATACATCAAATAATAATGACAAATAATCTGTAAACAAGTTGACATTATCAATACAATGTCTGACATTATCTACATAAAATTACGTTCAAAATGAAATAATGGATTTTGATATTCTTGTTGAATGCATTGTCTTTAAAAAGGATAACATAATCATTTGATCAAATTTAAAGGAGCATAAAACAAAGAATTATTCAACAGAAAAAGTTACAATACAACGGTATTTACTTATCATATATGCGTGCTACAAAACGAAAATTGAAACCGTTTAATAGAATATCAACGAACTCAATGCGTCTTATATGATACCACTTATTTATTAACATAATCGCATTTAAGATCAGGTTACGTTTTCGTCGTACTAATGGGCAACAATTAATGCAAATATTTGTAGTTTTTTTTAATGTTATAAAACATTGCGTGAAGTAAATAAGCAATCATTGTTTTAAGTCATTTACAAAGATGTATCAATTTGAATGTTGTACATCTTATTTGAATTTAATCAGCGCAATGTTAAACATATTAACGATCAGATTAAAGCAGGATACATATGGAAAAAAACTTGCCTCCTGTATCAGTAATTTAGCCGATGCTTGGTTTTTTAAACATTTTATAGTCGTTAGCAGTTCTAACGTTTTATTTATTCCAATAAGTTTATTATGACAAGTGCATTTAATGTTAAGGTACAAGAATAATGCTAACAAATGAATTATATACGGGAGTGGATAAAACTACAATTCATTATATTTATCTAATTTGTACTAATACTGAGAATAGATATACATAGTAACTATATATTGGCATTATCCTATATTTCTAGTAAATTTGATTACACAATCTTTAGATGGTTAGTGCAATGGTACCGGCGCACGCTAACGACATAAAGATGACATTTCAACTATCACTCTTTAGTTGCAAGTCGGCGTTTTTCAAAGTACTCGCTATTAACACCGCACTTTCTGTGCCGCGTGATTTTTTTTGTCATTTTCAGCTGGTTTTCCAAACTGGAATGGATGCTGCCAAAACTAACATCTACTTGTGATGAAATGTCGCGTAAAGTCAACCTACGGATCTCCCCAATCAGACTCTTCACTGTCCTAGCGTTCGATGTTCGTTTCCGTCCTCTCCTATAGTTGTCTTTCAGAGACCTTCTATCTCCCAAATCGTAAATGCCTCTTTAAATTAAGATATTAGTTGAAATTTGAAGATCGATATGTATTACATATTACACATCAACATTATAGATGGATATGAGTGACCAGAGCCACCAACCCAGTTTTATAATTTTGAATAAGACTTACTGCCGAATGACATTTTTTTTTGCGAGCCGTCAATAAAATACAAGCATATAAAAACTTTCAAATACATAAGCTTTACACTCTAAGTGTAGCTGACCATTCCTCTGCAACCATTTTACGCGTGCGTAAATCCTCCCTTAAAGAAATTCTGATAATTGTAAGACGTACAATTGTATCATTTTATGATTATAGTTTGACAATCAATTAATCAAATGACCATGTGCATTTGACCACCATAAAAATATTTACATAAATGCACATATGGATTGTACACGCTTTTTACAACATATGTTTGTTTAGTGTCAAAGGAAAAATGACATGTAGCAATTTTTCACATATCCTAGGATAATCCCACTGAATTTTTTTGTTGTCTAATATATAACCAGTTACAACCGGTGTATTTGTACCACAAATAAAAATTGGTGAATAGAAAGTTTATTTAGGCTGAAATTACAGTATGTGCGGTCGGAAGTCTCATACTATGAACATTCATTATCATTTTATTTTTACATAAAATACTAAAGAAGAGATACAGTATAACGGAATTGCTTTTAGGAAATACATGTAATGTAGCATACATGAATGCAATAGAAAAATCTCACTTTTTACACAAACCACATTTCCCTTACTTCCATAATATCAACAGTTCTTATAGTTTGGCTTGTTTCATCTCCATTAATTGCTTTCATTGCTGTTTAATAAGGTCACCTTGAAACAGTTTTTATTGTCCTATGTAATTTCGTTGTTGCAGATAAACAATTATAGGCCAACTTCTCTATACAGAACAAATCTTTACTTATGCTTTAAGCATCATTGTTACGCTAAAATACTGATTTTTATTCGTAAACTAAAAGCTTGATCAGTTGAAGGGAAAAATGAATCAAATCAAACACACTTTTATTCAATGAAACAAGAAAAATACAATAAAGCACTATAAAAAACCAACAACTGATACAATAACATATTTACAACATATTACATATACAACCGTTTAATGTAACAGATACTTTGAAGAGTACCCTTAAAAATCCGTTGTCGACTTTATTATAATATGGAATGCTTATTTTAAGATAAAATTCTTTTGAAAGCAAAGCATCAATAAACAACGATGGTAAAGGTTTAAAATAACGTGTCATTGATGTAGGATTCGATTTGCACTTCTCTTATCACTAATAGATGATATTTTACAAAAAGTCATATAACTACATTAACAATATTTTACATTACCAAAGTCTCTTACCCTCTCGAAAAAATAACTAATTACTAGTCAAATGTACAGAAAACTCATATACTCTATTTAGAAGCAGGATAGAAATTTAATATTTGAAGGTTTATCGTTCTCATCCTTATACTTAAGTCATTTTAAGTCATTTAGAATACTTGTATTCTTGCTATGTTAGCTTTTGCTTCAAATGTTAAAAGTGAGACCATTCCTGACCTAAGGGACATGCCTTATATTATGATTTTGGCAACGGTTGATATCTTACTATCAACATTGATATTTCACAAAAGATTATTTCAGACAATTTAAATGACAAGAGCATGATACATAATCCTGATAAAAAATTAAGTTAAATCATTCTGTTAATTCTTATTTATTTTATTGGAAAAATTATATCAATAGTTTAACATTGCTTCAACCCGTTGCTTTTTGCCAACCCGGTTTACAAATTATACTTATGTACATTTGAAAAGTCACTTTTTTGAAAAAGATTTCAAACACAATATAGTTTGTCGTTGTACATTTTTCTTTTGTAAAACATCATGTTGTGTTTCCAAATGTAAAATGCGGTTTGCAATGGCACACTAAATGTTTAGAAAACATATTTAATTTTATTTTAATACTTTAAAAGCTTTTTCAAATGAATTTTAGTTTTGACATGACATGCCTTTGCTAATCATCATCAAACAAATGAATTGCATGTGTTGAAATCTGTAATGATAAAGCCATTGAGAACGTTCGCATGAATTGTATACATCGTACCATGATGATAACTTTGCATGATATCAGTGTATTTTCAGCTAAATAAAACGAAATTTTAGTTGTTCTTAAACCTGTAAGTGTTCAGAACTTCACATCGTCTTAAATAATGTTTACTTATATTTTGTGTTTGTAATACATGAATGAGGTTTTCCCAGCTCCGGGAAGGGCTCCAGGAAGATCTCCGGGAAGAGCTTGTATACTTGACACTTTTGTTTGAAGACTTACGCTGGAGTCGTGAACTTGTCTGAAATCAAATAGGAAATAATATCGAATTATGTTTCAATTTTAAGATCACCTTTGCACTTAAATAAAAAAATGAAAACCCAAAAGGCAATTACAAGCTGATATAAAATTTAATTATTACTTACACATTTCTCTTTGACATTCTTTTATATTAACACTATTCGTGAATTACAAACGATGATTAAATACAAACAGAATCGCTAAAGAAATCCCAACACGGCAAAAACTAAAAAATGTTGCAGGCTCGGTTTCATTAAGCCTGTTCATGGGCGGTGGTGGTAATTGCAAGGTACCGTCCAAGCCCCGTAGCACCGGCTTAAGCAGAACTCAACATTTAATATGAATAAATTAAGTCATGAAAACAAATAATGACCGTTTTTTTCTTGATCTCTTGCAGCACACACGGTAACCAAAAAGGACTGAAATAATAACGACAACAACAACAGTACACCCAACAGCAATTCCAATTATCATTTCTGTTATCATTTGTGAATCTCCCTCTTCACAGGTACCTGAAATGTTTGTCAATCAGTCAATCAATCAATCAATCAGTCAAAGCTTTCCTATAATATGTGTACTTTCATCATCCATGAAAATGGTCAACAAAAACATTATGATAACAAAATGTAAAGATTATGAGTGCAGGTTTTGTGTCGAGTTGACCTCAGTCAATCTAGTGATTTTATTTTCTAAATTAATTCATGAGCTTCCATGTATTTGTTTCAGTTGGTGCTTTGTAGATTTCTAACATGATCTGTAATTCTGTCGGACCACTCTTTGGGCAATTCTAGTTTTTTTTATCTGCTCGATTCAAATTAAATCACCGCACTATATTAAACAAATTGAACTTTGTTCGGAGTACTCGGCCAATTCTTTTTGAGACCTGTCAATAGTAAAACATATTTGAGGAAAAATATCTATATGCACCGGTATCTGTTCTTTTTTCAAGCACCAAAGAAAAATGTGTTTAAGTTTGCTATACCATTCCGTTGATGAGTAAATGCAATTAATAATTGTGAAATAATATAATTTCTTTAAAAATAAGAAATTAGATATATTTACCATTCGTCCATCCGTAAAGGTTTGACTCTGGGTCACAAAGTAAACAATCGACCGCTGACAAAAAGTTACGACCTACACACATCCCGTTGATAAAGCAGTAGCCATCCTATTGGAGAAATAAACTTTATCTTTATATTATCTTAAAGGCAAATAGTTTGCTGTATCACTTAATCTGTATTAATATTTCTGTAATAACCCTCGTTTTGAGAAAATATAACAGTACTTCTGTTTCGAATTCTAATATTGTGAAATATATTCTGCAATATGCTAAGTTTCCTTTTTTATTTTATTTTTCTCATTGAATAATTAGCGAGTTTATCCTTTACACTATAGTTTCATCATTTCATCATTCCAAGTTGAATGGATGTATTTCTTCCAAATAAATAATGTCATTTTAGAGCATATTTATGTATTTCTCCGGATGAATGTCTCTTATAGCATATATATATTTCAGACTTATAAAAATGATAGAGGTTCTGAAAGATATTGTATCTTTTCCGCATATTTTTTTTCTTTTTTTTAACTTTGTCACAGATGATTACACATTTTGTAGGCAAGCGTGTCAAAAGTCTTACAGTTCATTGTGACCTATTTTTATGAAATTGTCCATTCCTTAAAAACGAATGCCATTTATTGAAAGGGATAACCCTCAATGTGTATTTATTATGGAATGAAAATCCGTATATTTTAAAATCTTTAAATATTTTGTGTCCTTACTTACAGTAAATAAGTATAAAAAAGGCATCCAAGGGCGATCAGTGATCAATTGTGTCGCCTCATGATAGTCAATTGCATGTTGCTGCTTCTTTGTAGTAGGGGACAAAAAATCATTAACAGGGCAAAGGGCGTATTTTGTATTCAAGAGCCATAACTTGGTCAAAAATCCTTCAACAGGACAATGCGTGTACTTTACTCAAGAACTTGAGCTACCGATTAATCCTATAAAGTTCCATTGAAATTGCATAAGTGGAATATGAGGAGAATTTGGGCAAACTTTAAAAAAACTCATTAAAGGGTTATTACTCAGCCTAAAGTCATTGAAGCGTAAAACACATGTAATATGCGCAAGAACTTGAGTGACAAATGAATGTTGTAAGGTTTCATTGAAATTGTCGTAAAAGAATTGAAGGATCGTAATTCTGACAAAATCGTTGAACCAGAAAAGGCGATAATATGTACAACTAGACTTGGTACTGATCATTCTTAAACAGTTTGGATGGAATTGCACCAGTAGTTCCTGAGATGTATTCCGGACAATATTTTGTGTAGCTGGTAACACAATCTGAGCAACAGATCAATCCTGTAAAGTCTCATTGAAATTGCATTTATAATATAAGATAAGTAGTCCGGGCAAATTTTAAAAATAAAACATTAAAAGGCTATTACTCTGACAAACATCATTACGTCGGAATTGCCATGCCAACGATATTCACAACTAGACTTAGAACCCATCATTTTTGTAAAGTTTGGTTAAATTGCACCGGTAGTTTATGAGGAATAGTCCGGATAATTTTTGTGACGGACGAACAGACATACAGACAGGCGGACAGACAGGCGAAGGAGTTGTCCTTATAGGTCGCTACTACCATGTAAAGGCGACACAAAAAGAATAGAATTATATCATGAAATACTGCTTGAAAAAGTGTTAATGAAGTTAACAGTGATATAGTATGAGAATTATAATGACATTTTGTTCTAAATCATTTTGTTTTATGGTAAATATAAACAAATCAATATATGATATATATGTATCTCACACTTTCGTGGATTGTTGTTATACTTAATACTAAATACTATCAAAATAACTATTTGCATTACAAGCCTTTCAATATTAACCTATTCACTTAAACAAATATTCTATTATTAACCTTCAGATAAATGGTGATATTCTCTTGACTTGAACTTTGTTTCAAACATGTAGTATCATAGACAAAGACGGTGTTGATTTCACCATAGGCAACACCATCATTGCTGACGGAAATCTCATACGAGATAACAAAGGGACCATCATCGTTGATTCCTTCAGATCGCCTTTTTCTACTGTCAGGTGCGCAACACTCGCCAGTGAAGATATCCTCATAGTAACCAGTATGCATAGTTTGATCCATCTTAACTCGAGTACCATTGAGATATACCTTCATATATACATGTTATGGAAATGTTAAATTATCTTATGATCCAATAGCATATGTCCCATGTGTATTATTTTTTATGACTTCATGAAAAATAGTATTTTTTTCAAAGCTCAATTTGCACAAAGATACTCTGCTGTTATGTATATAAAATGATCAATAAAATTCTAAAATGTATCAGGCTATGTATTCACCCTGAAATAAAGGCGTTGAAAAAAAGAGAAAACAAACCCTATGTATACTTATGTCACACATAAAACCATCAAATATGTTATCAGATCTGATTTCGAAGCAAGTACAGTCATCCTCATCTGTGATTTCACAGATCCCGTTTCCTTCTATACCATAAACTACAGGAGGTATTCTTATGTCATCACTACAGTCGGGTCCACGGAATGTTCCATGACATTCACACACTCCTAAATCAAAAAGGAAACGACTGATATAAAAACACTGTACTTCAAAGATTTATATACACTCTATCTTAAGGAATATATTGTTTAAATTAAAAAAAGATTTATACTTAACAAACAAATATTAATGATGTATCATTTAATAATCTAACATCTTTTTTGATAAAAGTTACAAAAACAAAAAGCAATGAAGTCTTACACAAAGCAAAACAAAAAGATGGAATATTTAACAGGGACAAATCAATTAAACGAAAAACCTAATGAATGTTTGAATTAAATAGATGTTTAATAATGTTAGAGTAAGTAAGGCAATTCATATCAAGATTTTCATATAACTAAATTTAAATCTTTTGTGTAGAAATTATTTTACCTGTCTCAAGGCATCCACCATTTCCACTACAATTGTTCAAACAGATTTGCAAACGAAAGGTGTTAACTTTGTCTGTATTATTTGTAACAAATACAGGATTGAGATTTAGAACAGTATCTGCGACATTGTTTACATTAGTGACATGTGCATCTACCCAGCCTGTGTCGTTCCCATGCTGAAATGTATTAATACCTGTCTTGTTTTACATTTATTGCAATGTACTTACCGTACGGTTTTACATTGTATCATAGTTTATTGTTCAATTTAATTACGTTGTAAAACATGTCATTTAATTCGTTTTTCGCATAATGCTGGTTAGGTATGATTGCAAAATAATATAATATTACTTCTGTAAAACCATATATTACATAAAGCAAATACTGCTGTTAGCAACTCACAATCAAATCATAAACACATTGTTCAACAATTATATCCGGGTCTTCTTCGGCAAGGTAGTCCGGAAACTCCATAACTGCTGGAGTATTATAAATGGAGCTGTTACACAGTGCAAATGCTTCTTCTTCTGTGAAACTGTCTGTGCTCCTCTGGTAAATGTTTACAAGACAAAGATAAGCTCAATAATTGATATGCACATATGATGCAAGCAGTTTAATATTAACTGTATACATGTAATTTATGTTACGAGAGATACCACGAAAGGTGGAAAGAACAAGAAAGTATAGCCTAAAGATGGCATAGAATGGTACATTTATATATACTTCAGGTTCCTGTTCATGGACGACAGTAGTAAACACAGTCTACTTTCTAAGCGATTTCTAGCATAAGACTTAGCAGATGAAAGACTATAATGTTTTTAGAATATATAAGGTTAACGCATGAATAATTTATCAAATTTGTATGATCATGCACAGCTTAGCAATTTATTTTAGTTCTTACTCTTTCTCGGGATTCAGACGTCCGTCTCCTGTGTTTTTGCAGTACAGGAATTTTAGTTGCTCGCCTATTTCTACGATTAATCTTACATTTCCTTTTTGTAATAGAGTTAGGCCTGCTACAAGGCTGGTCTGCTATTCCGTTCATTCTTGTGTTCCATGGTGTCGACAAACGTGCATCATTTTTAAACAAGTTTTCGTCATCCGACAATCTGATGCATTAAATATATATTTTTTTCATACTTACGGCTTGAAGATAGAGAAAAACGAAATCTCCATAGAACGCCTAAAACGGTAGCATTTAAAATGTTGCATTTTTCACGAACAAACTTTGTGATTTTATCAGTTTTAGCAGGGGTCAATATTATTTTAAGTATATGTAATACATCATATTCGCCGGCTTAAATACATATCTTCAATAGTATATTGGACGTTTATAAACGTCGCCACTCATAGTTTAATCGTTACGTTTAAGATGAATAACAGGTTATATATATAAACAGTTATTTGCATTTTTAACCAGAGCTGCAAATTTGGATTTTTACGGAATAGGTAAATGCAAGCCACTGCCATGAAAAAAGGATCAAGTGTAAATCATGTTTTGTTCAAACAATCTGTTAATAATTATGTCATTTGTTTAAACACAAAAGAGTACATTTTAAATTGAAACTATTTTAATCTGAAACGTTGCAAAATGGAGCGATGGCAGTTTGAATTTATAACCTTTACCTCCAACTATCTGCGAAGCGATAGCTCCGATTATTGTCATTTGAAATGGTTTTTTTGTCTCTGTGAAGAAGATCATTGCTTCTGTCGCCATCAAATGTTCCACATAATCCATCAACATTGCCGTAATCTTTAGCAGACATGTATATATCAATGTCCAGTGTGTTACTCCATCCAATAAAAGTTATTTCGATAATGGTACCAATTGGCGTTCTGACCTAAACATTTATACGAAATGAATATTACATTAAGAATGGAATACATAACTTAGTCTTCCAACTCAGACAGTTCAATTATTTATTGTATATGCTTTTGTGAATCTTTTGATCCAGATAAAATTGACAGATATATTTGATATATGACCGTAACACATGTTTTCTTTATTACGTAATTCTTCAGGTAATACTTGTTAACAAAAGGTAGTTGTTTCAACATAATAGCGGATAAGTAGTCTATATTTATGAAAGCGTTAATTAAAGCCTACGCCAATGTACTTTTGCTGTTTATAATGGATGATATTTTACTTAATCGCCTATTATAGTATAAAATACAGACCCTATAACGATAGGGGTGCACTTGGTCGATATCAATAAGGCCACCCTCATTACACTTCAGGTCAAATTTGAATATGGTGTTAAAGCATTTATTAAAGATGAAAGTATCTGCTCCAACAGCTATTGCTATTCCACATGCACACACTGGTCCGCTATTTGACCCAGGCATACAATACTGAGCTGACTGTTGAACCTGAAAACAATTTCTGGCTATTATTACTCAAAGTTTAATAGTTTTATACGCCCTTCTCGCTTAGTATATCTTTTTGTTCCCCTTTTTCAAAAAGTTTAACCTTTTGTATTATATAATTTGTTAAAATACTGTCTTTTCAATACACAGAGATTCAAAGAAAAATTACAAAAAGAAGTTATCACATATTTAAATGCTTTGTATAATATAACCATCGTATCTTTATCAGGTATCGGCGTAATAAACGATGTGTTTTCTGCCGAAAAAAATATGACACATTGTTTAACACTCCACTGCAAAAGTTTTCAATTTAAGGGATTTGTCTGAATGAAAATTATATTCATTGAGCTATGTGGAATTCTATAACCTCTGTTTGGTATTTTATGTTTCTGTATAATGTATAATTTCCTTCCTCCTGAGCTTCATAATTCCTGAAAATAGATATTAAGTGAAATCTTGGTCTTGTCTGTAAATATGTATCGTTTACGGCACATCATCACGATATATGACATTTGGTGCCGAGACAGGAAAGATGATTCTGGCTAATTTCGGGTGTTATAAATTTAAAATCAACACCAGGTTTAAAACAACCTCGCCTGCTGAAGCCAAGTGATCCATAGAACCTATTGATCGCCTCGTACATGGATACACTGTGGCTGCAATTCTTATGTCTGACCATTAAAAGCAACATCCCAATCACAAAGTAATCTTGCTCTGGTTCAAAAGTAAAACACATATATCATAATACGACTATGACGAACTGTTCAAATTCATTAGAGCCATTCTAAAATATATGCTTACTTTAAAAAAGAGGACTAGTTTTCAATGGGTACGTTATCCATATAAAATAAAGATGAAAAAAGCAAAGAAAGTGTATCATATGGACATTTTTATAAAATATTTCATTTGAAAAAAAACAACAAAAAACAGCACACACGCACGCACACACGCACGCACGCACGCACGCACACACACACACACACACACACAAACAGCAACAGAAACATACACAATAAATTGATAGTGTTTTAAGTGATTTAGTTTATATGATGAATAATAGCATTTATCATCTGCTGTATATTGATATGCTTTAAATGAATCATAAATCTCATACATACTAGCAACCTCTAAGTCATCTATATTTGATTACGTTGACGTTTATTGTCCCATATGATACTTAATACTATCAACGTTATAGGTTTTGGTATAACTGACATTTCATTCACTGTAACCTTTCAATTTCTTTTTTGCGTTATATGTTCTTTAACAAAATTTTTAAAAGGCATATTGCTTAAATAAACACAGAAAACATGTAACAAGGGGGATTCAATAAGAACATGAAACTTTTGGTTAAATTTTTAGATTTGAAGAAGGTTTGGATGTTGCATGTATTTATTATCCTTCATGTACAGACTCGATCAAACCGAGTGTGCAATTCTCTTGTAATTTTGTTATGATTGATGCTTCCGAGTGATCACTTTGTTTCCAGATTTTCAAACTTATTCATGTAGGAATATTGAAACCAACCAAACAGAAAAATGCTAAAAAGAAAAGATTAAAAGTACCATAAACACACCAAAAATGTCGTGCTGAACAATCTTTAAGGATGGAAAATATAAAATCCCTGATTGAATATACGGGGCGACTTTTTACAGCCTCCACACGGCACAAACAACGCTGATGTGGCGATAAAATAGAGAAAAATAAAGAATGTCTATAGAAAGCCCAACAAGACAAAATTTATAATGTTGCAGGCTCGGTTTGATCGAGCCTGTTCATGGACGTAATTGGAAAGTGCAAGTTACTGTCCACGCCCCTTGGTACCGGCTTAAGCAGAATTCACTTATTGTGAAATTTTGAATTTATCATGAATTCTTATGGTTTGGCATTGCACACTTGTAGAAGCTCTTTTCTTTACTCTAGTATCTGATTTTGCATGTCCAGGTCTCTGGGTACCCACCTGACAGATGCTATTGTCATGCCAAACAATATGTTCATGGATTAAAGTAAATCAGAAAAGCCAACTGCCTTAGGACTTTCATATTCTAATGTGTCAAGGCTTAATTTCTTCCGACCACTTTGCCACGGGCTAAAATGACGATACATATCAGTCATGCGGCGATGGATTTCTTTGTTGTTTATTTACACATCAGTGATAAACTTATGACTGTTCTGTACTCAATATTCAATTGGCTCTCTGAGTTTTTGCATATGAGCAAATGATTTCAAACAATAAGGAACATCAATATGTACGTGTTGACTTAATGACTATTATCATTCAACTGACACATGTTTACACTGAACAAAAAAATCTACAGGCTTAACCTCTCCTTGTAAATTTAATTTAAATAGCATTTCAAATCTTAAGTATAACATTATAAATAAACATGAATTTTATCTTACAATCCGTCAACAGTTTTCATATGTGGATCGACGTGTGAGTAACATCTTTTGTTCCGATGTCTGTTATTGTCTGTTACTTTTACCTGAAATTACATCAAATATGGCATCATTCTAAAGAGAACAGTAAATTAATAATAGTAAAATAATAACACATGTTCTTGTGTATTTCATCGCTTAATACTAGTATATTTAGACCATAAGTAAAACCATAAAGACCTCCTTTTTAAGATATAATGAAATATTAATATGAAATTTCTACAGTTTTCCTTTCTTCCTTAGCGAATATCGTCTTTATGTTAAATAACCAATGCCATGTAAAATTAAAATAAATACACTCACATGAATGGTTCCTATAGTCTGAAACAAAAAAAAAACATTAAAAGAAAATTAGTATTCACCTATTGGACACATGTACAATTTGTTAGACAAAAATGTCATCAATAAATATTGTAGCAAACTAGTGAAATATATAGGCCTACCTTTAAAAAAACTTTTAAATACATAATTTAACATTTCAAATATTGTTAAGGTTCATTTAAAAGAGTACTATCTCTTTGCAATCATGAAAGAAACTCATGGATGGGAATTAACCATACCTCTGATCTGACTGATCTTCGTTTGTCATGGCCGGTGGTGTCTGTTACGTATACTTGTAAGTCGAACTTTGTTGCATCGTCATATGTGCTGTCAGCAGTTGTCAACATTATCCTGTGTGTGGTACTTGTCCATTGTTCATTTTTCTTTAAACTCTGTACAAAAATGTTAATAATAATAATGTTAAATGCTACATTTTATAGGTCTAACCGTAAGTACATATTTGCGTATAAGTAAAAATAAGTATACAGTACCAGAACCAGATATATATACATTGTATGGCAAATATAAAAATGACCTCATATGCAATAAATAATGTAATAATTGATTAAAATATCGTACATGCTTGTCTACATGGCTAATCTGTGTTTCGACAGAAATTTCTAAAAAATAGAGTCAGCGGTCTTATGGTATGGTTAAGTTTTTTTTTACTTCAAAACTCTTTTAAGTTTTGATTTAAAGCTTGTCAATTGTATACTGTCGTATAAACACGGGGTGTCAAGTGACTTTGTATAGTAATACAAACGAGTAATGGCGACTTCTGTGTTCATTGGACGCCGCCTTTCCTTGATGATCTTGTTTATCATGTTTTCTGTGCCCCAGTTAGTACATTATTGTTATCAATTTTGGTGAGAAACGTTTCCTGAATCCAAACTAGACCTAGCCTCTCATATGCACGGTAACTTTCTTTATATATAAATACCAAGTACATTGTCCTACGTTTTATGGTTTTCGAGAACATAGATATTATTGCGTGAAAATGTAAATTGCAACTTTAGAAATTATCAGTCGCAACAAAACTTCAAATGACCACATTGCGACTTCCCCGCTCAAATGGTGGTGGGAGACCTAAAATATTTTTCCGTTCTTGCAAGCAGAATCGGGTGCATCCGTTAAACCACCATCCTTCCATTACGCTCTTGCCACACAATGCAGAGTGCTGTTATTCCTTATAAATATCTGATATTTTCATGATGATGGGGAATATTACAATGTTCCCAAAGCGGAAAATGACGTTGTTACGGAGAGGCCTTGGGATCTTATTACACAATCGCAGTGCAATCTCAGAGCGCTTCAATTGCATGAATCGCCAACAGTCACTTGAACGCATGCAAACACAATGGAAACGAACCTTGAATGGCTAGGGGCAAATACTCATCTGTGTGGCGACATGGCCAAGTGGTCAACGAGTTGGAATACTAATCTATGGATTTATAGCTGTGTGAGTTCAAACCACGTTAGAGGCAATCTGTTGTTTCCTTGAACATGAAACTTTACACTCATTGCTCAGCTTCCTATACTTTCGCACTTAAATAATTTTGGTTTAAACTAAAATATCATCTAAAAATAAGGTGGTGACAATCCAAAAGCTCAAAGATAAACATCAAATTGGCAAAGAATAGAAACAATTTTGCTCTATACTATGGAAAGCCTTGACTGTCTTATAATTATAAACATGATCATTGTTATGTCCAAATTGCAATATATTGAGTCAACCTTTCCTAATACAACGTGCACTCGTCAATATATTACGTGGATCCATCTTTATATGTAGTCAACTGAACAATATATGATGTCAATGTGTCTTTATATGCTGTCAATATATCATTATACGATGTGCATTTTTGAATATATTATGTGGAACCATCCTTATATAAGGTTAGAATAACAATATATTATGTCAGTCTGTCCTTATATGATGTGAAGTTATGAAAATATTATGTGGAATAATAATTATATAGAGTCAACATTATATGATGTCAATGTCTCCTTATATTATGTCAATCTATCAATATACACTGTGCATTTTTCAGTATATTATGTAGAATGGACTTTATATAGAGTCAGCTTAACAATATATGATGTAAATGTGTCCTTATATGATGCAAATCTTTCATTATACGATGTGCATTAATGAATATATTGTGTTGAACCATCTTTATATAGAGTCAAAAATAACATTATATTATGTAGAACCGTCTTTATATAGAGTCAACTTAAAAATATATGATGTCAACACGTCCTTATGTGATGCCAATCTTTCATTATACAATGTGCAATAATGAATATATTATATGAAACCATCTTTATATACAGTCAACTTAACATTATATGATGTGTATGTGTCCTTATATGATGTCAGTCTTTCATTATACGATGTGCAATTACGAATATATTATGTGGAACCATCTTTATATAGAGTCAACTTAACATTATATGATGTAAATGTGTCCTTATATGATGTTAGTCTTTCATTATACGATATGCATTAATGAATGTTTTATATGGAACCATATTTATATAGAGTCAACTAAACATTATATGATGTGTATGTGTCCTTATATGATGTCAGTCTTTCATAATATGATGTGCAATTACGAATATATTATGTGGAACCATTCTTATATAGAGTCAAAACAACACTTTATAATGTAGAATTGTCTTTATATAGAGTCAGCTTAACAATATATGATACATTTTACTTTGAGTTTTCCCGCTGTCGCCACGAACGGTGCATAGTGAGATATAACCCGGTAAATTTAACCCCATCAGTATATCAGTATAATGACAGAAGCACACCATATAATGATGTTTGCACTTCATATAAAGCAGCGGTCGTATAACAATAGATGCACATCGTATAATGAAAGATTGACCTAATATATTGATAAGTTGACTGTATATAATGATTCTACCACATAATATATTCATGAATGCACATCGTATAATGAATGGTCGACATCATATAAAGACACATTGACATCATATATTGTTCAGTTGACTTCATATAAGGATGCACATTGTATAAAGAAAGAGTGACACAACAACGTTCATTTTTACAATCATAAGACAGTCAAGGCTTTCCATACTATACAATTTGGGCTATATAAGACTGACCTGGTGAGTCATTCAATATTTACTCCTGATGGACAGTTGCCCATATATTATAGTATAATACTGTAAATTAATCTTACATTGAGAGCTATCGACCAATTCCCTATAACAACAAGTGTCTGATAACAGTGTTTAACGTAACTTCTTGTGAATGTTGTATTTTTATCAACAGGCATATTGTTTGATTTGTTGGGCAGATTGTTCAATTATGATAAAGGCATATGCCCTCGTGCATTATAATAACGACATTAAGTCTGATACAGTATGTCATATAAAATCTACGTAATTTCAATGAATATACCAAATGTTTGTAAATAGCTCAGATGGTTTAAAGGTGATCTGTAACGTTTTCAATAATGTCTCAAATTATTTTAATAGACATCGGCAATTTGAATTTATAAAATTGTTAAATTTTTTGATAAATATCTTTACAAAATAATCTATTGAAATTTTGCTTTAGTTTATTATAAATATAATTAAACGTTTACATACCCCGTTTGCATTGAATATTCAAGGTAAATATGATATTCAATGCAAATCTAGCTATCCATTTATTTTGACCCATTTAACAATACAGATTGATGATAAAACACAAATATTCACTACAACAATAATGCACAAGGGCCGTTAGTCCTTCGCCTGAAAATTATAGCCTTAATTAGATAATTACAAGTGTGTAATAGAAAGATTATGGTAATTTGCAAACAATGTCTGTTTAAGTTTATAACCTTTTTAGGCAATCATATCAAATGTTTGGTTGTAATACAATTGAATGTAATCTTAGATGAGGTAATTAAGACTAATTTATTTCTACATACATCTTAACCTCAATGAACTCAACCCCTATTTAAGTGTTTTTAAGTCACCGGAATGCAGATCACTTATAAATGTTGTTGATAAATCAAGGTTCAAAAAGAGAAAACAGTAGCGAAATCTAATTGCATCTTGTATCATTTTTAACATTGATCCCGGTGAATGACAGAAGTCCATGAAAATACGTCATAAGTAAATATCCAAGACCCACAAAAGCCTCCAAAAACAAAAGTTGTTTCCAATGATTGCAAATAAATATAAATAAGAAACCATGTTAAGGCCAAGAAATACAAATTTTAAACATGAATGCTTTTCCTTAATGTATATTTTTTCCACATAAGAACTTCATAAACCATCAATTTATAACACTTCCAATGACACACATGTACAGACTTCAGTGTCGTTATATTTTTCTGGTCCTTCGGGATTATTGATGTCAGCACTATTGAGTGTTGAGAATTGAGTACCGCTCAAGCCGGTGCTAGGGGGGCGTGAGGGATGTTAAACGTATTCATTATCCCTCATGTACAGACTCAATCAAACCGAGTCTGCAATTCTCTAGTTATTTTGTTGTGATTAATGCTTCCTAGGGATCATTTTGTTTCCAGATTTTTATACATGCATACATGACATGGGTCAATGTAATATCTATTTCGGACAATATGACAGGGCTGTCTAGCATGTTCAAATATGAGAACAATTCTTTAATTTATTAATGCTTCGGTTGATATTTTGATAACAAGGCTATGATCATTTTATTAATTTAATTAAAATTCAACCATTTTACATGAAGGTAAATTTTTGGCGCTTTTTAAGTCTTAAAGGATTTCGTTTTGATCTATTTTGTTAGGTAAATGTTTAACTAAAAGTTCTGATGTGTTGGTTTATCCGAGATCTTACAGTTATAGTAGTTATGTATAAGATATTTTTAAACCACGTTAAACTGCTATCATGCAGATAAGATAAAGTTCCATTTTGTTTCACTTTACAATTCATGCTTTGATCACGCTAGCTTTAGAAAGCATTCAAGGATTACTGGAATTACAGAATCGGTGCAAGTTTGATTAAAATAAAATAAAAAGAGTGAAAAAAAAGTGAAACTGCACAAGAAAGGCTGAACGTGAGTAGAACCACCGACGATCCGTAAGCTAGCTGGATAGCTTTTTTTCGCATTAGCAGGTTGCTTAAGAAACACGAGTTTGCAACATGCATTTTAAACACATTTTAAACATGAAAATGGAACCCTTTGGCTGGTCCCATTAGAGGGTTTCCTTAATCTTTAAATGCATGCATCTTTAATACGTGTACAAGACGTTTGTAACCGAAATGCTAGTTTCAAAGTCAGGTATATTTGAATTGTCAACAATTAAGAAATTTTTAATCATATTAAGCACAACGAAATAGGAATCCACATTTTGCCACAGATCGCGGCTTTCAAATATATATAATATGAAATAAATACATTTTATATGTCACCTTTATTTTTACGAAAGAATTTCCAACATCAGCGTTGTTTTGTACTCGAAGTTTTCCTGCACATATATCAGACACAGATGATTCGTCTTCAAACGTAATTCTTTCTTCACAATTTGGTTCGTCGTCGTCAGTGTAATAGCAGCCTATAGGAATCGTCTGCACTATATCAACGGTAGCAGAACCGCTCTTACTCAGCGTGATAGCCCCGCCCTTAATCTTGAAAAAAAAAACACATATGGTATTTTAGTAATTATCACGTTATACAATATACAATGTGCATGTATATTTTAATGTGTATGCCAGAAATTATTAACATGCGTATTGTTGTTGTTGATCTTCTTGATGAAACTTTAATATTATGTCTAACACTATAAGATAGTGTTAAGTCTTTTCAGTCCAAGATATATGACTTACTTTTAATCCTGCGTAGAAAATATCACTAAATACTTCAAGGGACTCATTTCTATCCACCGTGATCACACCACATTGTACCTGTAGGCCAAAAGAAATATAAAAACTAGGAATGGTAGGATGGTCAGTACAACCACTCAAAGTCATTTTAAATAACAGTTCTTGTTTAACAAATAGTAAAAATGAACATTTGAAGGTCACTGACCTCAAATCATTAAGGTGCCCGATTGTTACAGAAAGAACGCGCAACTGGATAATTATCATATTACCTTTAAATCAGTGTCTGACTCAAACTAAAACCCCTATAACATTCCGAAACATATGATGTAAAAAGCATTGAAATAAATGCTCAACTCAACTGATTTATGAAGCCATTAACAGGTAAACGTTTTAATTAAATATGAAGTTGCAACTCAAAAATGTATAAAATGCATATGAAAGTATGAATAATTTACTCGTTACATAAATTATGAAAATATTAGTGAATTAATAAAGTGTATTAAACTTATAAGGGTAATCTTTTGATATATTAAGTAATGTTCGTGTTACCTCATAACCAGGTCCAAGAGCTGATAAAGAGTCTTCTTTATATAGAAATTCGTCTTGATTTGAAGAAGGTCCCATCTGAACTTTGAAGGTACCGTTTACATACCTTAGAAAGTTATGTTTTACTAAGTGACTGTTTATTCTCTATTATTTCATGCTTTCCAGTGTTTTATTGTAATATATCAGATCATAATATTCTGATAAACCAAAAGTGAAATTTGTGAAATATAATTTTCACTGTAGCCGGAATATCAGAATGCGAATGAAATGAAAACCATAACTAAATAGAATAACAGGCAGAAATAGATGCCGTCATGCGTTAATTTTGCTTCTTTAGGAAAAGAAAGTCGATGTCACCATACATCATGTTAAAAATGTAACAAAATTAGAGAAATTTAACAGAACTATATTTCAAAATTGATGATGTGACGTCATGATATGATGACGTCAAAAAGGGGAATGCGCGACGTTACGCGGCAAAATCAGAAAAAAATACTTAAAATCATGAAAGCATGAAATAAAAAGAAAATTAATTTGTTTTACATATAAGGTTGAAATAATATTATATTTCATTCATGAACACCAGCTATTATATTTTCAATCGTGGCTACGCCACTCGTGAAAATATTGCATAACTTAGTGAAAATATATTTCTATCTTACATGCAAAACAAACAAATATCCTCTATTTATCAAAATTAATAACATAAGTTCATGTTCAAATGTGGCCAATGATATGTATTTATTTATATGACAATAATTACAAAATTTGCATGCGATTTTCTGGAAAAGAAGAACATTTCTATTCAAGAAATATTTGTGCAATGAATACAGAGTTACAGCTGCATTTCCACATTCGATAGGGTAAATGCCTTCCGGATTAAACCTCGATAAAATAAAGTTTCTCATTTTGCAGTATTGTTACATTTAGATTACTTTTTATTAAAACATTGTTTGCATCGTTGTAAAAACGGTTTGAAAGTTCGAAACTATGCATTTTTAGTTGAACGAAACATTCCTACACATTAAAGCAAAAATATGAACATTTAAACTTCATTGATAAAATAATTGTATACGCTAGTCATCGTAAATATAGAAAAGTTGTCACAATCTGTATAAAAATATATGCAAACTTTCAAAATAGATATTAAATCATATAAGTTATCCTTATTTATACTTGCATATTTTTTCCAAACTGTTTTACAATACGAGCATATATAATATACAACTATATATATATATATATATATATATATATATATATATATATTATATATATATATATATATATATATATATATATATATATGGAGCTCTGTAACAGAAAATCAAGGCGCGTATCACGGCTTTGATTGTTACTTACTGTAAATCAGTATAACTTACAAGAAATAGTTTGATACATTTAATTCATGTACAGGAAATTGTTATATCTGTCGATATCGATTTATGTATTGAAAATATTTTAAAAGTCAAAATAAGAGATCTACATTTATGCTTGATTGTTGAACAGAAGAATACTAGTCTACACAGGGTTAAACATTTTCTAGTTTATTCCTGCATATAGTGTTTTCAAATTATGAATAGTTTTGTATCATTTCTAATTATAAAAGTACCCATTAAAGTAATCCTGATTTTATGATATTGAATTTTCCAGAGAATAATTCTAGTCTGCATATATGAAGACAGTCACTCAAATTATTTTCTTATTTAAAGATTAATATTGAAATGTCTCGGCATGTAAGGTACTTGAACACCTAGCTAACCCTCGAGTTACCCTCAGATTACCGTTCAACAGCCTGTTACACATTATTATCATCCCTAAATAGTGAACAATTCTATTAAATTGTAACATATACTTCTCCGCTACATTGAAATTTGTCCTCAGGATTACAGAACAATGTGAATGAAACTCACATGCAGCCACAGGATGAGAAAAATGTGCAGTTTAACCAGGATTTGATTCTGACCCTCAAAGTACCAAAGTACAAAAATTTAATATTTTATTGTAATTATTACTAGTAATATACTTAAAAGGGCCAAGACATTCATTTAAAGTACTATTTATATCAGTTCATTTTAAAAGTGAAAACTATATTTACGCATTTACATGTACTATTATGTATATCTTTGGACAGATGAGAATATATTTTGGTGGCAGATTTGTGCCATAGCATTTCTATGCTTTGCAAGGCAAAACACACAAAAAAACAAATTACACATTTTCTCATACTTCCGTGTTTTCACCTGGCACCACCAAACAATTTAGTATTTTTGTCGGCGGGTTGGCTCTTCCCGAGACCTGGAGGATCAGACTAGTGCGCATCATTTTACAATATATTTACAAACTATAGACACATATTAGAATTAATCAAAATATAAATTCAGTATATGATATTTTTGAGACTTGATATTTTGCTAGACATTCTCTTCCCTTTATTGAAGGACCAGTGATGATATATTTAGGGAGTGTTGTAGTTAAGATTTCTTTTTTGCTGCCCAGTAGATTTCCACCATGAACCCTGTCACAACTGTTAATGTACACCAATTTAACACAGTACTAGATAGGTCTGACCTGACATATCTCACAAGTTTAAAAATAAAAATATATTATTTATAAGTATTGTTGTCCAAAAGTGAAGCACTTTATAATCACATCACTCACTCAGACTGAGCCACCCTTAACAATATTTCCTTAACTCTATAAATATTAATAGAACAAATTATAAGCCGGCTGAGACTGGGTATGATCTTATAATTGCATAGGCAGTCATATTTAAGAAGATTGACCGGGGGATAGCCCCCAATGAAGAATGAAATATGACTCGCATTTAATTTACCTACATGTATTTTTGATTTGTTTTCAATTAAATATTTTGATTGGTGTTGAACATGATAGTTTTCAAACATGATGGCTTTGATTTAGCATAAATAGTATTTTAATTTCCCCTGAAACCACAAATATTAATTTATTTAGAGTCCTCCTGAAGATCTTTATGATGAAATCTTAACTGACAACCAAGGTTTAAATGAATAAATATAAAATTCCTAGCCGCAACAACTAACAAAAACATGTTTAAAGTTATTAACCAGTCACAAATAATATTTGTATCAATATATTCATCATATCTTCTGTAAATATAATTATCTATAAAATTGTGACATGTTGGCAAGTTATATTGTATCATTGTATGAACATGTATGTGCAGCAAGAAACGACATGTTTACATTACTTTAATCTTGAATCTTTTTATACAGTTATGCTGAAATATCTCAATTTAAGGTTTGTTTGTTTTTTATAAAATGCAATGCTTCTGGATCAGTTTGATAAGGCCAATTAGAAGGAAGGTAGTGTTGTTAATAATTGGTAAAAATTTAATCAAATGTTTAAATGGTTTCATATTCAAGAGATTATTCTGATATGATTTACTTTTAATAATGGGTCATTATCAATGAATGTTTCTTTGATATCTATGCCCATGCATGTAAACAATAATAATATATTAATTAATGACATGCCAGCTAGATATCTCAGTCAGTACAGCCCACAAACATGTAAAATATTCTGAGGAGTCCAGGTTTGATTCCGGTCAAACGGCATATTTTTCTGACCCTGTGATTTTTGGCGCAAAATGTGATATATAGCTGATATGAATTATTCTATGTTGCTCATGCAATGAACTGTAGAAAAAATTTAATATGGTAGGGATGTCACAGTATAAACTGTTCAATAATAAGGGGAGAAGATATATGATTACGAATCCTTATATGTAGGTTGGTAGAGCTGTAAAATCATATTCAATACATGCCAGGTTTGAGCTCCAGTCAGGCTGCACGTTTTCATCCTGTTACTTTAAGGGTCCACTATGAGGCTATGGCGGTACATAACTCCAAGTCAATTTATATTGTCACTTAAGTGTGCAAATTAAAAAGGACAACTTTCAATATAGTGGGGGTTATGTCATAGGCATAGATGAGAGAAAATATTTAAGCTGTAGACCTGCGGTATGGCATTCCAAGAGATTTTGGCTTTTTTGGTGGTGCTGAGGTATGGTACATGTATTCTGAGGGTGTCTGGTTTAAGTCTTAGTGAGGCTGCATTTTTTTTCTTAACCTACTTATGATATTTATAAATATTTCTTGAATATATTAATGATTTATAATGTTTTAAGTCAATATTGTTAAATATTTACTGTTGTCTATATATGTGACTTTGCTTTTGATAAAACATTGTAACAGTACACTTTTTTAATTTGCCTTTGTTTGTATGTTGGTGAGAAGCCCTTAATTAACTCCACACCAGTGAGTTTTATTGTACATGATGAGAATAATTTGAAAGGATTATAATCAAGATTATTAAAATGTCACTTGGATAATAAGGCAGACATTTGCCCCTATTGGATTGTAAAATTATTTAAGGATTGCCAAAAAAATACAACAAAAAGAAACACTAAATGGAGTCTTCGTCGTTGACATTAAACTGTCCCAACTGGCCATACGTTTAGGATCTTGCAGACAATGAGACAGGGTGGTCTGTACAAAGACAGAGGCGGTCCGGAAGTCGAGACAGGTTGAACCGAGAAGGCAGTGATTTTCAGATTCGGTTTTCAACTCAGTAAGGAAGTGCACTCAAGGTTCTGGGCTTCAATTACTTTATTTGTTTATTTGGAGTAGCTCTAGGTGCCGAAAAGATTACTGGCACTGTGTATGATATCATGAAAAGCACAGACTGTAATGAAATTCCATGCAAATAGATACTATAAACTGAATTCGTAGATTTTATAAAAGAAATCTTTTTTATAATAAACATAAAAATGAAGATATTGGGCTTAAATGTTGATATAATTATAGCATATTATGCGCTTAATACTTTCTAATGCACTTTTTCGGTAAATCCACATGCTAAAAACGTGATTCACTAATCTTTGGATTCCCACACTTCTCCCCACCTAGCTCCAATGAGGTCCATGAAATTGACTTTACAATGTATCTCACCTCATAAAAAGTTTATTTCAAATGTGAAAAAGTTTTTATTTAATATCATTAGTCTTGAGTCGACACATAAACAATGTAATTGTCATCCTATTGTCTCGAAAATATATGTTGGACTGCCGGCCTGATGCATGTAGAAGCTGCGGTGGTATATAGCGATTCAACTGTGTGTGGATGCTTGGCGCGAGTGTATGCATGTTTTATAGATTATATAGTGAACTTAAAACATCTTCTTGTGATAAATATCTTGTCCAATATCAAACTTTGCAGGATTGTTCCATGGGTGAATGGTTTCCAAAGGTTTTTAAAGAATTCCACAGAGCCTAGAACATAGATATTTTGCATAAGGCATGATCTGGTAAACCTTCACCGAGAGTGTTAACATTTTAACCCTGGGGTAAAAATTGGCCCCACCCTGGGGTCACGGGTTTTCTACATGTATGTAGTATAAACTTGAAATTTTCTACTCCGAATTGAAAAAAGCTAGCGGTTGGATATATAATATGAAACATTGTGTAGTGAAACCAAGATCCAAGATTGTTCAATTTATAGCCCTTGAGTCAAATTGGTCTCGCCCATGAGGTTATATATATAGGTTTTTGTTATATGTATAGAGTATGTTTTTAAATCTTCTTGTCTGAAGGTTTAAGGCTTAGATACTTGGTATACATGTATAATATTTTCAATAGGTCCCCTACCAAAATTGTTCAAATGTTGCCTTTTGTAAACTGGTCCCGGTGTGTCATATTTTTGTTCCTTATTTGTATATTAGTAACAATTTTAAATCATTACCTCCAAAGATTGTTCAAATTAAAGTCTTTGGGTCAAAATTGGCCCCGCGGAGGTCATAGGTTTTCCTTATATGTATATAGTAAAAACCATGGCGTGCATTTTTTCCAGTGTGTGTGTTTGGCATGTGAACGGAAATGTTCACGTTACTTTTAGACATGCTGGATGATTCAATTCTACATGTTTAGAGCCTACAAGCCTTCATGTTCGTCATGATTTTAAAGTAATAGAAAAATCACAATGAAGACTCCATTTTACTGTTTCAATACTGTATACTGTAGATAATAAATAGGTGATTCGCAAAACTGATTTCTGTATCTCTCTTCAGTTTTGCACACCATATAGATTAGCATCTTGCCTGGAAAAGCACATCCCTAGTCTGAAAGAATTTTCTTCTTGTCCTATCAATAACTTGCAAAGAAATAAGCCTTTGTTTGTGTAACTTCTTATATACATTGAAAGTAGCAAGAAGATTACCTCTATTGATTTTAAGGTATGTATATTAAAACAAAATGGTCTTGATGACACAAATAGAGACCGTATTGTCAAGGAATGTATATCTCAGTGCTTGCGGTGCTTTGATTTGTAATAGATATCAAATGATTTATGTAACAGCAATATTCTTTTGAATCATAATACCGATACGAGTATATATTATTTGTTCTGAAAAATGTGTTACTGTAACCACAGAGATTAAAGTGATAATATCAAATAGTAATTGAAAATGTTACTATATTTACCAGTTTGTTATATACGTTTCTCCATCGATCATCTCAAATTCACACTTGTATTGCAGAAAGGGTCTGTACGCCTTACGAAATTTACCGTTGACTTCAGTATTTAGAATTTCATGACCACTTTCAGGTTTGACTTTAACATTGCCATGGTGCACTTAAACGATTAATACAAATAAGTGTTACAGCCTATATTTCAATGTTTATATTGAAGAAAGTAGTTTCACTAAAATACATAATTATGTTTAGCACATGCGAAATGATTTAAAAATAGCTGTGTTGTATTGGATTTGAAAGACATTTATTTCAATTAGCCTACAAGAAGGCTGTTCAACCAAACAGAAAATTTATTCTGAATAATTCGAAAGAAAAAAGAATACACAGAGTTTAAAGTGATTCCGCATTGTCAGCCATGTTTGTTTTTGCTAAGTGGATCTAAAGTGAAAATAGGCCAAATTCATATTACAACCTTCCTTACAATGTAAAATGATGAAATGATGCAATTGCACTTCCAAAGGATTTTGCCATTCGTGAAATGTGCATTACACTTTTAAACAGATTGTACTTGGCCTTCAGAAATTCAGCACATACAAGGCAAAACTCATTTTTATTTTTGTTTATATTAGTCCTTAAAACATTCACCTGGAAGTGTCATTGCAAACAGTTCATCATTTGACATAGTAAGTTTTGTTTTTATAGGAATGTTGGCCTACTTTCACTTTGGGCCCACTAAGTGGAAACAAACATGGCTGACAAAGCTGAAACACCTTAAACTCCTTTTTGATTTTAAATAAAATACGACTTTAATTTTAAAATAAATCAGATAGATGATGATGATGACCAAAAGTTCCTAATGACTCATTTCTTAAATTATTTATCTAATGAAAATATCATACTCTACCAAAGCACAAACAATTGTCGCAACCGTAGTCTGCTATGAATGATATATCAAACTGTAGATGTCCATTGCACCTTCTGGCATACATAAAGTACATGTCAGTACATGTGCCGTCATAAGTTTTGTAATCCCGACACATCGGCAGTCTCACTGGTGTTTCACTGACTACATTTGGAAAAGTCTCTACAATAGTATACATTTTCGTGTTAGGAAACTTTTGTTTGTCTTTATTATTTAACTCAAATCATATGCTACAGAATAAAAAAACAACTTACAAACGCATGATCAATATTGTATGTCCTTACATCTGTAAATATCAAACTATATTTTTCGGACCAAAACAACCCGCTTTTAATCAAACCAAATGGCTATTACTGTGATGACTTACCGACTTTATGTGTGAAAGTACTGTAAAAAAGAAAATGCCACACATGTATCCAAGACCGCTAAATTTGGAGTTTGGATTCTTTATGACTAGCATTCACCAAGTTATTATCGGGAATATACAAATACCAACTTAACGTGTATTGAATGCTCAAAAACAATTCATTTCAATGCTTTTATATGCTAAACTTCAGACGAACTTAGTCTTTCGTCAGAAAAGCATACATAAACAAAAATATTCAGATTTCTTTAATTGATAACTTTCATTTTTTATCATTTTTAGTCCACAAACACTCTCTCTTAAACTGTTATGTAAATATTTTAATTTGATTACAATCAGAATGCTAGCAAAAATTGTTTAAACTTCTAACACCTATTTGTCTTACGCGAGAACATAGCATCAAATTCAATGGTAAACAGTGCCAGTGTTTTGGTAAGGCGTTTTAAAATTGTATTTGAATTTTGTATTTACCACAGACTGTTAGTATTGGATTTAATGATTATTATTCTTTTAGGATTAAATTTAACAAATGCTATGCATTATTTCAACAAGGTAGTAAGGTGTTGCATACAATTTACATAACAATTTAGAACAAAAGTGTGATTTATCCTATCTTTTGTTACTACTTCAAGTGAATAAAAAAATGTTTTTTGATTATTTTTACTTTCAAAATAATTTTGCTATTCTTTTAAGAATGTTTAAGGCTGTCTGCTTCTCTTTCTTGATGTGTACGTCTCGTCAAAGTTTTTGTCTGTCTTAATCTTGCTTTAACAATATTCGCACTGCAAGAACGTTTACATAAAGCATTATAATGAATGTATACCTCGAAGAAAGAATCCCTCTTGAAAACCCAGGCATTCGCTAAAGGCTTCATCTTTATCTTCTTTTGATTGAGGAACAAATTGTTTTCCATTTATAAAACCATTTAGCCACCCATATACAGCATCCCAGTACTCGACGTTAATGATTCTCTTAGTTCCAATTTCATGCTGATAGATTTTTTCTGTATCGTCGCAATCTGGTTTAGTTAGACAAATAGTTACCTCAACCTAACGTTTCTCAATTTTACATAAAAATATATATAATAAGGCATATGATATCAGCTACCGTGATTATTTATCATGTGTATAACGCTTATAAAGGTATAACAGAGACTTTTTCGCTTATTTACGGTAAGTAAATATGAACACAGCAAGTTCTTCTTGATATATAGTGTATACAGATGTCAATTTTCGAAACATCCCAATTTCAAAATCTATCAATTGTTTTAACTTCATTCAATTTGAAGTTTTTAATTGACTGATATTATTTAATTCATATAATATATTATTCAATATCTGTATGAATAAGGAAGCCTTAAAAGTATGATAACAAGCACATGCGGATAGATAGATACGATATATTTCTAAAACTGTCCTTAAATAGACGAGCTTAATGTTTCAAGAAAATCAAACTCGAGAAAAATGTACTAAGATTTTCAGAAAGTAAAAATATTCGAGATTGAAGTAATTATTTACATGTTTTTTTGCGATTAATGACTGATTTTGCAGTATTTATCACTATAGTTTACGCAGTAAGGGCTTTATTTGCAAAAAGTCACATCTATTTTAGTTATTTATGTGTGGATTGTATGTGCCGTTTGCAATCTGTTAATTACTTTCTTTGTTCACTTCACAATATTTTACTTTGAATAAATTTTCACGACTATTCACATGAATCTGGTGGACTGTTGTAAATTTTTATTGATATAAATCCTTTAAGGTTTTCATATCAAACTAGTATTGTTCGGATGAAAATCGCGCAAAAACAAATATATTTATACTTACTACTTTTGCTGTATACGCGATCTGAAAGAAAAAAAACTTTAGTCGATATCTTTATTTCTTCGATATCTTTGTATAAAAAGAACTGCCAGAGAAGACATTACGCTCGACTAATTAAATACTGGACGCAACAAAGAACGACAAAACTGTGAAATCAGTCATGCATGATAAACATATCTTTTATCTTTTTCAAGAGAAAACTTAAATGTCAAGTTTTTCAAACTACAAACTATGAAATTCACAGAATGCAAATTGAAACTTAGCATTAGTGTTGAACCATTTGTTGAAATGCAATGCAAAGATAATACAAAAAATGCAGTGACCCATGCTTTAGTGACAACGGATAGCCATCTGAAACTTTCGTTAAGATTACAAAAAAGACAAAAACAAACAAAAATATATAAAAAGACAATCTTATGACACTAACTTAATTTAGTTATAAGACCAACTTTTTAGGTTCTTTATAAAAATATAAACTTTTTTTTAGTATAAACGTACAAAACTGATTTTATCAGTAGAATTGAAAATGTCAAGGTGTGGAATGTTGTTTCTGATCTTATTCTGAACCGATAATCTTAGTGTGCTATAACGTATTCTGTCTCGTGGGACTTTTCTGTCAGTTTAAATCGTTTTACTTCTTAATCTCATTTTTCTTTTTGTAAGCCTCACTTGGTTATCCTATTTTTATTTCATAGAACATATTAACATCTTCATCTTGTATAATTCCTTGTACATTCAATACAAAACTTACCAAAACAAATATACAGGTTAAGTCTATCTAAAACATTGAAGTTTTGCTCAGGAAATCTATATAGAAGGTCACCATGACATTTTCTCATCTCAAAAACGATGTTTTCTTTGCAGTTTCCATTTTCATTGAGACCACACAGCGGTACTGTAACTATATCGTCAGTTACAGTCGATATGTCTGGATGATCATCTGTTAAAAGATAAGGCAAACACATCGGAAAAGTTCAATTTTCTTAAAAGAATAACCTAAAGTGTTTCCAAAAATTACTTGTTTTTCACTTTTTAAAAAAGGTGTAATAGTTACAAATTGCAAAACGTAAAGAAAATAAGTGAACAATACATTTATTTGATTTTATACCACAAAAAAGGATTCACATTGTATGTATGTTAAATTGCAAACTCAATAATTCTCAAGATCAAACACATTCACAAAACATTGACACATCAATTGTTTACACGCCAGAATAATAATAAATGATGATAATAATGATTATAACATTTGTATGCTCTAATAACAAAAAGATAAAAATGGTCAAAATGTATGAAATTTTAATGACTATTAAAACCTTTGAGAGCAACCAAAGTCCCCGAGTCATGTCGACAGTCACTTCCTATATTTTCTTTTGAAGGTATTTGTGTATGTCCACCCCAGAAGGACATGTTATACCAATTGTCTGTGGACCATACATTCAATATATGGTAGGTATTATGGGAAATCCAACGAATTTCAATTTCATTACAATCAGTGTTATCTATAAAGGAAATAACAATGTGTATGTAAATTTTGTAAGAAATTATTTATATCTCATACAATTAAGGTGATTTATATACGGTATTCATGTTTTTTTCATATAACTAATCAGACATTTTCATTTAAAGTAGTTTTCTAAAGCAACAAATATATGAACTTTTTGAAACAAAACTAATGTGATTGGTATCAGATGCTTTAAAAGTGTACGTTTTTCCAGCGAAGATCTAAACCGACGGCATCGATCATCAATAAGATAGAGAATAAATGTTGAACACAAAACTATTTTAATACTAAAGGATAAAAATACTACTTCGAGTTGCTTTGAGACGAGTCAATGTGATGATTTAGGAATACTTTATAGTTGCGTGCCTTCAGATTAGTCAAAATATTTTAAGAAAATCAAACTTGAAAAAAATGTACTTTATAATGTATTTTAAGAAAAGTATAAAGATTCAAGTTTACATTTTATATGCGATTAATGATTGTGCGGTATTTCTATAAAGCATGATTAATAGCAAAAACATGTCAAATTGTGCAAAATCAGTCATTAACCTAATTTAAGTACTTAAAGGATTTTTTACTGTTTACTTTTTGAAATAGTTAATTTTCGATTTCAAAGCAAGGTCTCAATCAAACTCCGTAAATGATACATTTGTATCTCTGTTCAAACAAAAATGATAAAAGAAATAAAACAATTAATTTTAAAAATTGATAAATCATTTACTAGTAATCAATAAGAGAATTAATGAACTATTTTCATCAATCAATCGTGAATGAATGAATGAATATGTAATGAATGAAAAACTTGTAGTAATTACATTTTTGCATTCTCAATGAGTGAAAATAATCAATCAATCGATTAATCAAAAATCATATGCAGAATGTTGTAACGAGATATTAAAATACACATACCTGCAGAAGATAAAGCCGTTAGTAAACTTATTACAAAATATCCTGACCAACTTAAAGATACATCCATTTTGATTGCATTCTTCAACTGCGACAATATCAAAGCAGTAACGCAAAAAGAACATATATACCGCCTCTTAATAAAAAAAATTGGCTTATTAAGTTATTATCAACATTGATATATTTTGGAATTTTACTTTTTGTTATTTCATTTAATTTGTAATACATTTCAATTGACAAATCGATAATTTAGATATTGCTTTAGGTGTAATTACCAGTCCAGGAGGCGTTAGAATTGTTACACATTATATTTTATCTAATAGATCTCTACTCTGACCTTTAATTTGAATAAAATGAGATTTAACCACAAACATTGATGTGTACACTTTTGATTTGCGAACAAAAAAATCACCAGCATGGCGAAAGACTGAAATTTATGCTAAGCTTGTGCTTGATTTTGTGACCAATGTATATGAAATACCAATTAATGCCGATCAAACTTTAAAAATTTATCGAGCGCACAGGCTTAGAGCAAAGTATGACTATCATCTTCCGGTGCTACAAAGCCTCAGGGTACAAGTGCCGGCGGATCGGACACTCCTGGCGTTACGCCGCCGGAAATTGTGGAACCAATGAATGGAGACGAACAGACAGCACAGGTGAAAGCAATGATCAGCAAAAGTGACCAATTCACGAAGTCGATCCAAGACTGCTGAAAAATTCTACTTCCGGATCAATGCCAAAAAATATGGTAAAACAGCATTCATGTCATATGACAAACTGTATATTGAAAATAAAATGTACACTGTAAACTCGGTTGAAAGTTCTAGCAAGTTATCTGATCAGTGACAGATATCGTTTCTTTTAAGGGAATATGCAATGTTTAGGTACAAAACTACAAGACTCTGACTTTTTCATTTGATATGTTGGTATTTAATGAAACTTCATAAAGATGTCCCTATAAACTGTTATGATTGCTTTAATTGTCCCTGTTCAAAGTAGTGAAGCAGAGCGCTTTAGTGGAGGGGTAATTGATATTTTTGAAATTGGTTACAAAAATTTTATATTTTTTAAGTATTGATCGTAGAGGTTTAATCTGATTTAAAATTGATAAACAGTGTTTACAGTCTAACAAAGATGCTTATTTTTTATGTTTGTTTCATACCTCATAAAATTCGGCGGTTTAAAGAAATGTTAATTCTTTTTTTATGTCAGTATGACTTTTACCGAATTAAGTAAATATTATGGTAAAGGGGTGTATATTTAGTTGGTGACCGAAATAGCCGCACGGGAAGTTTGCCGGATTATATTATTGACCTGAATCTTGAGCGATACGTTGGCTTATTTGTGCCGTGTGGCGGCTGTAAAAAGTCTCCCCGTACATTTAATCAATGATGTTATATTTTCGACCCTTGTAGATCGTTCAGCACGACATTATTGTTGTGCTTATTCGGCATTTTCTAGTTGGGTGGTTCCGATATTCCTACTTGAATAATGTTGAATCACCCTTAGGATATGTTGCCTGCTTTTTAAATTTGTCTTTTGACGTCTTATATGTGATACGCAGACTTCATAACCTCTGATCCCCTTTCAAAATTCCATTTTATTTAGTTCTGCCCTTTGTTTTCTCGTTTAGGGCACACGCTTTTTATTACTTGGGGACCATACGCCGCTTTTCATGAAATGGCACGGAAGTGTCACATTGAAGGTTCCATGATAACCGCCGTATGAACACATCTGCGGATGTTTCTAAATTCAAAATTTTACTATTTCATGTTTAAATGTTGAATTCTGCTTAAGCCGGTGCTAGAGGGCGTGGACGGTAACTTGCACTTTCCAGTACCGTCCATGAACAGACTCAATCAAACCGAGCCTGCAACATTTTCAATTTTGCCGTGTTGGGCTTTCTTTAGCGATTCTGTATTTATCTATTCTATTACCTGAGTCCTCTATGCCTAGGGTGGAATTACCTGAATAACTATGTCTCAAACTTACTGAATCTTTGAAAGGAGAATTTTCTCTGTACATTAAATGGCCATAAAGATGATGGTAAATGCACTTATATTCCATTGTATAGAAATAAACCAGTGTCTTATCTGGTAGATTATGTAATTTCAAAATAAGAATGATAAGATATTATATCAAATAAGCGTGTTTCAGAAAAAAATCAATATTCTGATCAATTTCCCGTAACATTTTGTCTTTCTTGTTTTGTGGTGATGATTGAAATTGATTGGTGACATTTCCAGGGTCAATACTCGACAGCGAAAGCTGCATGTTTGTGCCTTAACGGGCGGATAGACCCTCATTAAACATAGACTATGCACACGCGCATGCACTCACACACAAACACACACACATTATTAAAAGTAATAAATTACCTTTTCATCATCTGTATAATGATTTATGTAATATTGTTACAACTTATTGTTAGGCTAGAAGAATGAACTATTGAGTCAGAATATTATTTTGATTTGTGTTGTTCACGTTAAGTTGGTAAAAGTTCAAATAGGCCGATGTTTATGGCCAACTATACAAAAGTTAGATGAATTGATGTCAAATATAAGTATAGCAAAGTTTACAAAAGAAGCATTATTATTTACGTCAAAAATATTATTTGTCTATGTTATTTATGTGTATAATAGTCTTTACCATTCTGTGCGTGTGTTTATAAATGGCCAAGGGCAAATGTATTACTGATTGCCAATAAATTGAAACTTGTTAACAAAAAGGTTGTGGTAAAATTTTTATGTATCCAATGATCTGATTATTAGAATAAGACATGTCAGGGATATATGCATAATACCGAGCTTTCAAATGTCAATTTTTTGTCTTTTTTTGTATTGCTCTCGAGGAACATCCTTTGCTGGAGATTAGATATTTGTGATCTAATACAATTTTAAAAATGTTGTGCGTACAGTTTGTATATTATAGGTAACACAGCTTTTAAACTGTGATGAACAAATATGAAAAAAAATTGGGGGGCGAAATTTTTTTAAAATCTGATTTTTTTAAAAAATTTAAAATACTTTCAACCATTTTTTTAAGTTTTTTACTATAAAAACCCCTTTTAAATTTATAAGTTTTAATGTTTATTTTTTTAAAAATTTTATTTATATTTTTTTTAATTAAAAAAAATTTATTGATCTATTGGTGAATAGAAATGTCAAACTTTTCCAGTATTTTTTTTCCCAGCGTAAGAATCCAAATTTACTTCATTTCAAATTTTCTTAAATAGTAAATTTAATTTTATGACAGCCTTTTACCGTGGTTATCTGAAACATGTGTTATATGTAAAATGTGTTAATGCAATATTCCTCATTTTTATTCCTCACATTAACCTTTTACTGTATAGGCAAATGTGGCGTCAGTTGGTGTAATTTCAATCTATCATCCTGGAAATGCATATCACACAGTCCATTTTGTTTTTGCAAAATTCCCTAGGGGCAAGTAATCTATATAGATTTAAGAGAACGTAGTATTTTAGTTCTAATTCTCTCCCCTGACAATTTTTCTCATGTTAACGTTTTACTATATTAAAAAAGTACTATATTAAATGTTGGTTCGGTATAACAAGAAAAAACGCTTATTAACAACCCTTTAACTAAATAATACCCTCAGCTCCGTCTTTGATGTTCACTATTACCCTGAGAGACATGTGATTATCTTTAAAGTGTAAAATTGTTATAATGTATCTTTTCCTTGTGTAAAATACTTTCTATTTGAAAGACCTGATGTAATATTTTATTCGTGAGATTTATCTTTGTATGCTAGTTTCTTCCGCATTAGCACTGACCTTAATTTAAATCCGTGGCATTATTAATGCTAAATGCTTTATTACACAAACAGTATCTAGGCATATCACGCGTTTTCAAAACAACCAATGAGATTAAAGCGTTCGGCTTTTGTATCACGTGAATCATATCAACACAATCAGAATAGCGCGGGCGAAATGAAAAAAAGAAAAAAAAACACGATTGGAAATGGATAAGAGATAAAATTTTTCAGAATATTGCAAATACAAGGTAGGTTAAAAAAGGTTTTTTATCGTTGTAAAATATCAAAATGCGGATCAATAAGAATAGTTTGAATTTTTGTTGAACAAAGCTTATTTTCAGGGTTAAAAACTGATTTGTTTTTAGAAAATTTTGGACCCTGTTTTAATCTGTGTTTCGCTATCCAATATGGCCGCCGGATTTAGATAATTAAAGCAGGGATATATCCCTAGATTTAGACTGGGAGGTTACGAGTTTGATTTTGATTTCTAAACTGTATCTTGTTTAATTAATAATTTGTTTGAAAAAATTGCAAAAAAAAAAATGAAAGGGGGCATTCTTAAATTTGTTTAATCATAACTTCCCTTTAGGGTAAAAAGACACCACGTTAAAATAACGACATTTAAAAAAACATCCGAAGATGTCAAGGTAAATAATACAGCCCCTGGACATGGTCGTACTAAAGGATTAATCAGTGTGGTGTGACACGACCTATGTATGCTTGATTGGTCAACTGATTGGACTTTATAATCTTGAGCGATCTCAATTATCACTTAAAATCAGGGGGTTGCGGAAAGATCATGTCGACAAGACACACTTAAATTTTATTTATTTTATGTATGAAATTGATTACCGAAAAAATAGGTTTTTTTTTTAATTTATTTTATAATAAATAACAATTATAATAACAAAAAATTATCAGATTTGACAGATTAACATATTTTAAAAGAGAATTGCTTAGTACTTCTAAAAAATATGTTTATACATTTTAGATAAAAATTGTCTTTCTCAGTCTTGATAATTTAAAACGTGCAGAATACTTGTTTTTATTTCGCAAATATAAAATCCCCATTATTTGATGCAAACAAAGTCAATTTAAAGACTCCGCTCTTTTTCATTTTTTTTTTTTTCACTTTTTTTAAAAGTTTTCTGTAACATGTTGTTATATATTTCTTTATTATATTAACCTACTTACAATTAAATTGAATAAAATTCTGAACAAAAGCAAACAAAATATTTATTTTCATTTTTAACTTCATTATACAATAAGATGAATAAAAAATCTTGAAATTATTTTGTCAGAATTGTAGTTATTTACATTGAATACAAAGAATGAACAGATATACTCTGTAATTGATGGATTTTAATTTTCATGTAAATATAGCCGACAGGGTGGTTAGTTTTATCAGTTAAACTGTTAAACTTCACTTTACCCTTGGTGTCAAAAGTATTACGGACAGATGTATAGTAGCCGCACCATCCCCTAATATAATATATCAAATGCCTTTTTTTTTATAGTATGTTTGTTATTCATATATATGCCAAATATGATTTGAGGAAAGAATTACATAAATTTAAAAAAAGATGTTAAGTGTTTTTTATTGTTTCCATTTTGTCAAAAAGTTAAAAGTAGTTTTATCTTGCATTATAAGAATAAAACGTACGATAGAATTACAAAAAATACGTACTTATATATATGATTTACAAATATTACTCGATTCAATTGCTTCCTTTATTAAAATACAAATGTCTTGACTTTTTCTCGTGTCACACATCGTATAAGACAAATATCGCTTAAGCTTTTGGGATCTATGTTCCTATAATAAACATACAAGTTGGTCTTTAATATTTTATCATGCTTTACCATCCCAAAGTTCATTACATTTAAAATGGTAAATTTTTGTTCAGAAGTTGTAGTTTTAAAAGCTTATATATATTATATATCTTACAAGAATATAATTGGTTTCTATGATAACTAATTTACATCAGGTAACTACTTCCACTAGCATATCTTCATGCTTATCAAACAACTAACGGAGTTTTGTCCTTTTATATAAACTTTTTATGCCTGTCCAATTAAAGGCACATTTTTTTAAAACTTTTTCATTTTGGGAATAAAAAAAAACCCTCAATCAATTTTTTCAGGGTATAATTTTTAAAAAGGGGTTTCTCCTGTGGGGGGAGATTTTTTTGTTCCTCTTTATTTTTTAAAGGGAAAATTTGTAAAATATGTTATATTTATTTTAAAGATAGGGGTTTTGCGAAAAAAAACCCCTCACATAAATAATTTAATACATATAAAAAAAAAAATTTTCACTTTAAATTTTAACCCACCAAAAATTAACAGCAGTTTTGGTTTAAAAGATAATATTTTTAAAGATAAAATAAAAATCAAAAAAATTGGTCAAATATATATATCGTGTTTTTAAAAAAAAATTGTCTTAAATTCGTTTTTAAAGCAACATGCAGGCGGCTTCAGATATTACTGATAAATATTTCCCAGGAATCAAAGAAAGTTTGTTAAAATTGGGTCAGGTTAATATAATATGTTATTAAATAAATTGTCCAAAAATTATGTTTAAGTAAACATATAGGGGGTGGTCGCTATACGTTTCCGTACAGAAGATATGTTTATTTTTACAAATTGATACTAAGCTTAGATCACGAGCCTGTTGTCGGTGTAAGAATTTTTAAAACTCGTGAATATAAAATATCGCAACGAACTAGAAGTTTTTTAAAACGGGTTTTTGTTTGTATTGTTTTGCATTAGCAAGATCGAGTTTACTTCGCAAATTCAGGAAAGACAATCTTGGTTTTCATTAGTTATTCTTGCTTATTTATCTACGTTGGTTCAGGATAACCAGATTTTAAATTTTGCATATACATGAACTGAGTTTTTCAACATTTACATTTTTGATTTTTTATTGGGCCCAGATATTAAAATTTGAATATTTCTTTCTTATTACAATTAAAACTCTTTGTTTAGTTTTTAAGATAAAAGACATTACGCATAAGGTGATATCGCATGAGTCATCAGTCACAAACAAGCGCCTGTTTGAGGAGACAGGTTATTTAATATTTCGTTACACATAAATTTAAATCTGTATTGAGCCTTTGATTACATCACAAATTTTCGACATTCCATATTTTGACTTATATTTCACATAAAGCGATATTTAACACACGCACGCACGCGGCGAACACAAAAAATTACAACTACACTACACATGCACAAAAAAGTGAACACGTTTCTACAGTAATTAACACTTTCGCACATGTTGATCACTTACGAAAATATTTTGTCAATGTGCTCTTTATATTTCATTATATTTAATTTAATTTTTATTTTTTTTTTCGGGGACATTTAAAAGCGTGTTTAAATTTTCCCCAGAAATGAAACTGTCCCCCTTCTTTCAGTTTTTTTATAGAGGGAGCAAAGTTTTGGTTTAGAAAGGGGTTATATAATGTAAGTTAAACGTTTTTATTAAAATTTTTGTATTTTGTGAATAAAATAAAAAACAAAAAACATGGAGGTACCTGGTCTGAAAAGGGAAATTTAAACCTTTATCCACAGCCCCTTTTATATTTCCCACCCGGTTAATTTGGACAATTTGTTTTATTCCTTTTTTTCCCGGGCCCCAAAAGGAAAAAAGGTAAAATTTTCCCTTTTAATTTACCGCTTTTTATTTTGACTGAATAAAGGGGGAAATTTTAAAAAATTTACATTGGTTTTTCTTTTTTCCCCTTATTAGAACCCCCTTTTTAGGTAAAAATTGAATGTCCACCTTCTAAATTGGCGTAAATTTAAAGGGATTTAAGCATTTGATGCCCCCATTTAAAAATGTTTTAAAACTCCATATTTTTAAATGAAAAAAACCCCAAAAGTATAAAAAATATAGAAAAAAATTTCCCAACCACAAAAGGGGTTTTAAAATAGATGTACTGTGCATGCCTTTTAAATTTTATTGAATTATTTTTTTTTTTAAAAACATACCCCTTGTATAAAAAAAGTTAGGGGGTATTCTTTCCCAGTTTAATCACTTTTATTTAAAGCGGGGCGCCCATGAAAAAAAACCCAACTTTAAGGGGTTCGCAAACCGGGCATGGGATCCGGGACCACCTGCGCACCCGCGCATTTTAAATCAGGTCCATGTGTTCCCCTAAAATTTTAATTTACTTTTTTATAGGGTCTGAAACCCAAACAGAAATGGATCCTTTAAAAAATTTGCGCGGATGAGCAGGCCTGGTCTGGATCCAGTTGGTCGCAAACCCATTTATGTTGGTTTGTCGTGACGCGGCTCATATATGTTAATGATGGTACTTTTTTTATTTTACTAATGTTGCGTAGCGATAAGTACGCCGCCGTTTGATAATGTGAGAGTGACGTTACAATTTTCTTTTGTTACATGTTACAACTAAAGTTAACAACCTTTGTCTGAATATGTAAAAAGGGTTTTCAAGAAGCGAAATATAATTGTTAAGATTAGAAAAACAGAATTTGAAAATGTCTTGATGGCAAAGTTAGTAAAGTCATTAGAATGTCATACACATTAAATTTTATCACAAGTTCGGAGCTCACTTTTTTTTGCGATTTTCTTTCCCCCATATATATTTTTATTTTACATTAGAAAAAATGAATTGGGATATAAAGGCAGTTTTGTTATGGTATTTGATAATTTACGATATACAATGTTAAGATGATAGTGATTTTTAACCCTGTATAAGGGACCCTTTCATTTAAGCGGACAACAGCCAGGGAAAGAGTTTTCTTCACTTACCGGATGTGACGTAAAATGGGGAATAGAAAAAAAACAAAGATTTGAGATTTAATTCTCGCTACGGAGTGAAACAGCGAAATTTCAAATGTGTAAGTATGAAGGGTAGTCATAGTTACTTTTGCAGTGCAAGAGTTTTTCGTGCGCCAAACTTAAACTATAGTTTTAAAACAGTCTGTGTTGCACAGTATCAATGCCTTTTCCGTATAAGTTTGCACCAAATTATTAAAAATAGGGTCTAAATATAGCTACATTTTAAAACAAAATGAGAAGTTAATAGAAAAATAGCCACAGTATTTAAATTAATCTTTACAATAAATAATACAAAATTTTTTCTTGACTTGATTTGGTAATATATTAAAGCAATATTTTTGGGAAAAATGTGCAATCCGAAATCCTAAAGCTTGTCTTGTATTGATATTTACCAACCCTTAACCTGCCATTACCTGAGAGTTTTGGTAAATTTGTTGATAATTTTTTAATTTATATTAAGCTAGCCTCTGTTTTTGGAATATAATAAACACAATATGATAGTTTTTTACACCTGGAATGGACTTGACCCCTCGTTCAACTTAATTATTATTACTTAAACGCACAATATTTGTGCGCACGTGAAACATATTGCGTTTTACGTAAATGTTTCACGTGCGCACGTAATATGGCATTGGGGCATGTTATTAATCAAATATTTCTTATGTTTTTTTTTGGCGTCATGTGTCACATATTAATACGTAATTTTTATTAATCTGAATAATGATTTCATACTATCAGATTAACGCTAACAGCGCAAGGGAGAATTTATTTTGATTATTTTTTTGGAGAATTTTATCCTTTTTTTTTAAGGGGATTGGCAACTGAAAAGAGTTTCCCAAAATTGTAAAACAAACCTTATTTTAAAAGTTTTAAACCCAAAACATTTAAACCCCTAAAATATTGTAAAAAGGGGTTTTTCCATTCGTTGCTGTAAGTTGTGATGAGTAGTTTTTGAAAAAATTTAAAAACGAAAAAACCAAAAACCCAAATTTGTTAAGATTTCGTTTTTATTTTAAAATAAAAGGTAAAACGGGGTATTCCGCTTTTTTTACTTAACTTGATAACAATTGTTGCAAACAGGGTTTAAAACTTTCTGGTGGGCAAATAAAGTTTATTTTCGCATATCTTAAAATTTTAGCCCTTTTTTTTTTAAAAGAAAAAATTGATTTTCTAACGATGCTAATAAAAATTTTAAATAAAAAGAAAAAAAATTTTTTATGTCAGGGCACTTTTCCCCAATACAATGTTATTTTTGTACTAATATATTTTTAATCAAAAGAAAACTAGCTCTTTACATAGAACAAAGATACCCTTATAATTACATGTGTGAAATATATATTCCAAAAGGTTTTATTAAACAAAAAATATGACTTATCATCCGTCATAGAATTAATCATTTTCATTTAAAATCCTGTGTAAATTGTTGCTTATAAATTGAGCATCTTTATCTAATAATATGAAATAATTTGAAAATTTGCGGGTAAGAAAAAAAAATTGTATATATATGTATACGCTTAAATAAAATGCCTTGTGTATAAGCTTTTTGAAAGTTGTGATAACTACGGAAGCATGGAGAGGACATAGTCGATTTATTTTAATAATCTGTGGGGAACAACTTTATTTGTCGAAGTATTTTTTATTAATCTGTGGGGAACAACATGTTTTGTGAGAAAAAATCTTTTTTTATTCTGTGGGACAAACATATTTTGTGAGAAAAATTTTTTTTTTCTGGGGAACAAAATATTTTTTTGGGGAAAAAAAAATTTTTTTTTAAAATTCTGTGGGGGAACAAAAATTTTTTTGTGAAAAAAAATTCTTTTTTTATTTTTGTGGGAACTTTTTTGTTTTTAACCCCAATTTGTGCTAGGGAAAAAAATTTTCCCCAAAAATAAATATGTAAAATTTAACACGAAAAAAATTAATTTTAAAATATTTTTAAAAATTTTTTTGGGGTGTAATATAATTTGGCCCCATAAAAATTTCATTTTTTAAGATAAAAGAAAAAAAACAAAAATTTGGGTATATTTTGGGTTCTAGATTTAAACAAATGAAATTTTCAAAAAGGTTACGGCTTAAAAATATGGAAACATGAAACATTTTAAAATTTCCCGATTTTTTTAAAAAGGGATATTCGCGGGTGGGGGAGGTTCTGCACTTGTTACGTTTTCATGACTTGTCCACGCAACATACCGGGTATTATATATCGCTATTCCCCGTTTGCAAACGCTACATTAATGTGTCCCCCTCTAGAATTGATAAGGCTTACAACAATATATGACTGTTGAAGACATTTTTTATTTTGTTTAATATTGTTACATATTGAATATATTTGTTTTTAAAGAAATAATAAATATTTTAAAGAGTACTCGATTTGGTTTTTTCACTTTATTATTTGAAAATTTACTCCAATTGTGTGAAGATAAAGTTCTTAGCATATGACTTTACAGTTCCCCAATTCACAATGTTGTAATCAACATTTTCTATTGTACAAGCCTGCATTCGGTTCATGGCCTAAAGTGTTTTAAACTTATATGTAATGCCATGCTTTTTGGGATATTTATCTTGTACCTTCTTTTATCTCGAAAATACAGTTTGTATACCCTGTTGTAAAATGCTAAAAAAATGCAATTCCATATTATCCTAAGTATATATTGAAAAACGATTCCCGTATATCCCTGTATATGTAGAAAATACGATTCCGTATAATCTTTTGTATAGTGGGAAAATACGATTCCGTATATTCCGTGTATATTGTAGAAAATACGATTCCGTATAATCTTTTTTGTAATATGCAGAATTTAACGATTCCCGTATATCATCTTATATGTGGAAAATTACGATTCCCGCCCTTATATCCTCTGTACTATGTAGAATATTACGGTTCCGTATATGCTCTTATGTAATACGTAGAAAATACGAGTCCGTATTTTTTCCTTTAATATGTAGAAAATTACGGGTCCCGTATATCCCTGGTATATTTTTTGTAATATACTAGGGATAACAACTTTGATTTAAATTCCGTATAACCGGGATTTTTTCTCCTGTGATACTTTTTCAAAAGAAACGAAAAATTACGTACATGTAATGGGGCAAATACGGAATTCCCCGTATCATGCTGTGATATACGGACTTCCCGTTATCCCCGGTTTTTCCCTTTTAGGGAAATTTTTTAAAACCTTGGCCCCTTATAATTCGACAAATAAAAACCCCGTACCCCCCCCGTATTGAAAAAATTAGGGGACCGTAAAATTCCCGTATTTTTAGTTTTTTTCGCAGTGTTTTTTTGGGGGTTAAAATTGGTTAAATACTGGGGGATACCTTTGCAGTTTAAGGTAATCAAAGAGATGTTATTATATGTATGTCTCAAAATTAACAATATTTTGGTTTTTATACATTTTTCAGTGTAAATTGTTTTAAATTTTTGTGTAAAAATATAAAAACGATTAATTTTTTAATCTTTAACTAGAACTCCCCCGAGTCGGATGTGTCCGCCCTGTAAACCCAATATAGTCTGGGAGAAAGGGAACAATGGTAGGATAAAAGGTCATCGCGCCCCTTTCTAAATGCCCCCA
>NW_026864728.1:0-16834 GCF_026571515.1 Ruditapes philippinarum | reverse complement strand
GATATTATTAAATAAATTAAAGGGACTCCACTGAGGTTTAAAAAAGCCTAAAACATAACATTAGAATTTCTTTGCATAAATAAACTGGGGCACTTACACAGAAATATATGCAAAGATAGTTAAGAAATATACTTTAAAAATAAATCGAAAATCGTAGTTTATGCTTTCTTAGTCTAATTTGAGTGAAAAAGCATTAAATGCTTTTCGTTTGGGTCATTTTTTTACAATTTTGAAAAATTTATTATGGAAAAACGAAGTGCGCGAATGATCTGAAAGTTTGCACAAAGATTTTGTGGGTCTACACACCTACATCAATGGGTACATTTATCAGGGAAAAAATATTTTTAGTCCCATCATGTAAAAAAAACCTCAATGGAGTCCCTTTTAATAATTAGGTGAAATTTTTGGTAAAATCCAAACTTGACGGAATAGGTTAACCATACAAGGCCCTATTCAAAAGTGATTAAAATGGAAATTACTGGGAAAATGGATGGCACATTTATATAACTTGGCAATATCTTGTACATTGTATGGATAGAGTAAAGTGTGAAAATTTAAAAGCCATTGGTACAGTAGAACTTAAAGAAAATGAAATCCAACTTGCCGTTCTAGGTTAACCTCGTACGGACAGACGGACGGACGGACTGACAGATGGACGGTTGGTTCAATTACTATATGTCCGGGGCCTCATATAAAAAACAAAAACGATGTTTAAACAACAACAACAACAACACATACAGTTTTTCAAAATTTTATTATTGCATTATTGACGCATTTCGGTGAACAACACCTTCATCAGGATAATAGTAATAATGATGTTATAATTATAGCATAACATATGTTGTTAGAAACATGAGGTTATGTTAATTTTGCAACATACATGCACATATAAAACAATGCAACATACATGTGCATATAAAACAATGCAACATACATGTACATATAAATAATGCAACACACATGTACATATAAAATAATGCAACACACATGTACATATAAAATAATGCAACATACATGCAAATATAAAATAATGCAACATACATGTACATATAAAATAATGCAACACACATGTACATATAAAATAATGCAACATACATGCAAATATAAAACAATGCAACACACATGTACATATAAAATAATGCAACACACATGTACATATAAAATAATGCAACATACATGCAAATATAAAATAATGCAACATACATGTACATATAAAATAATGCAACACACATGTACATATAAAACAATGCAACATACATGTAAATATAAAATAATGCAACATACATGTACATATAAAATAATGCAACATACATGTACATATAAAATAATGCAACACATATGTACATATAAAATAATGCAACACATATGCACATATAAAATAATGCAACACACATGTACATATAAAACAATGCAACACACATGTACATATAAAATAATGGAACATACATGTAAATATAAAATAATGCAACATATGTGCACATATAAAATAATGCAAAATACATGTACATATAAAAACAATGCAACACACATGCACATATAAAATAATGCAACATATGTGCACATATAAAATAAATGCAACATACATGTAAATAACAAGTACATAATAAACCAATGTAACATACATGTACATATATAAAACAGTGTAACATACATGTACATCTGAAATAACGTAACATGCATGCTCACATAAAATAACATAAAATACATGTAAATATAAACTAACGCAACATGTATGCACATATAAAATAATGCAACATACATGTACATATAAAATAATGCTGACACGTAAATGGATTAAAGTAATACAAAGATTTCCTATAGCAAACATATAAAAAAACAAAAAATAGGAAAAAACGAATACGTGTCTAAGCATTACGAAAGCCTAATAGTGTCAAATGAAATAAAAAATAAAAATACAAAGGCGTTATAACGCGAATAAAGGCGTTATTACGCGAATCAAAAGGCGTAATAACGCGAATAAAGGCGTTATAACGCGAATCAAAAGGCGTAATTACGCAAATCAAAAGGCGTAATAACGCGAAAAAAGGCGTAGCAACGCAAATAAAGGCGTAGCAACGCGAATAAAGGCGTTATAAACGCGAATCAAAAGGCGTAATAACGCGAATCAAAAGGCGTAATAACGCGAATAAAGGCGTAATAACGCGAAATCAAAAGGCGTAATAACGCGAATAAAGGCGTTATAACGCGAAATGAAAGGCGTAATAACGCAAATCAAAAGGCGTAGTAACGCGAATAAAGGCGTTTGTAACGCGAACCAAAAGGCGTACTAACGCCAATTTAAACGAATTATAATGCCAATTTTATACCATATTTATACTAATCAAATGGCCTGGTAACGTAAGAAAGCAAGACCAATATTGATCTGAATTTATTCCTCAAGATATAAACTCGTATAGAATAATTTAATATATATTTACAATAACTAACATTCCATTTGCGCAGTAATAATGCAAACTATTTGTCATAAACTAATGAAGACTCTTTAATATTTGCCAATTTAAGGTGTCTGGGTGCCTTATAGGTCCATTGGACTGGACGTAAATACAGTTAATCTGAATTCACATGTATCATATATTGCTTTTACACATGTCACTATAGTAAATGAATTTCTTTTCTTTTCTTTTCTCATCTTATCTTATCTTATCTTATATGTGCGTCATATGTTCAATTATCTTCGGATATATCCTATTTGATTACCTTATAACATCTAGTATCTTCTAATTATGTGAATGCCATTCCTAATTAAGCTATAGGTAATATGCTATAGGTAACAAGATTTGGGAAAACGTAAGTTATAAGTTAGTCACATAAGCGTGATTATTGATAAGTATGTTTAAATGGGGGATAGTTTTTCAGTTAAGTCACAATTATAGGAGACATTCCCTTCTTTGTCTATGTAGGAAAGTATCTATAGTTGGGTGAAAGTTAACCTTTAATCTGACAAAAGCATTTCCTAATAAAAGATTTAAAAAATCAGACTGTGACCTAAGAACGTATCCGTACAGAATTGAAAATAAAACGTACGTCTTGATCGATTTATTTAGATCAAATTGTTCTTCCTATCTTACATTACTAGGCCACGGTTTGGAATTTATATGGTATTAAATTAGCGTTATAACGCCTTTTGTTTTGCGTTATTATGCCTTTTGGTTCGCGTTATTACGCCTTTTGATTCACGTTATAACGCCTTTATTCGCGTTAGTACGCCTTTTGATTCGCGTTATAACGCCTTTATTCGCGTAATTACGCCTTTTGTTTCGCGTTATAACGCCTTTATTCGCGTTATTACGCCTTTTGATTCGCGTTATAACGCGAATAAAGGCGTTATTTCGCCTTTTGTTTCGCGTTATAACGCGAATAAAGGCGTAACTACGCCTTTTGATTCGCGTTGCTACGCCTTTTTTCGCGTTATTACGCCTTTTGATTTGCGTTATAACGCCTTTATTCGCGTTATTACGCCTTTTGATTCGCGTTATAACGCGAATAAAGGCATTACTACGCCTTTTGTTTCGCGTTATAACGCCTTTATTCGCGTTATTACGCCTTTTGATTCGCGTTATAACGCCTTTATTCGCGTTAGTACGCCTTTTGATTCGCGTAATTACGCCTTTGGATTCGCGTTATAACGCGAAACAATAGGCGTAATTACTCGAATCAAAAGGCGTACTAACGCGAATAAATGCGTTATAACGCAAATCAAAAGGCGTAATAACGCGAACCAAAAGGCGTAATAACGCAAAACAAAAGGCGTTATAACGCTAATTTAATACCATATAAATAGAGAATAATAGGTTGGTGCCGTGGATGGAGAAAGTTTATCTGGCGAGGCGGAGGAATTTATTGGGTGAGCCGAAGGCGAACCCAATAAATTCCGGAGCAGAGCCAGATAAACTTTCTCCATCGACCGCACCAACCTATTATTCTATTTATCCTGTCACCGTTTTTTTTAAAGAATTTTATTAGGCAAACTACCTTTAATCACACAATCTTAAATGTTTCTATATAAACAAAGAAGGCCCTAATTATTCTACAACAATGCACTCGCCGTTCTTATTATCTCTCTGTGTATTTTCACATTGAGGGCGCCATTTTGTTTGAGAAATGTGATAAATAAAAACAATTTTTTGTCGAATTTTGTTGTGAAAACTATCTAGAATGAAAGAAAATGGTCTAACTAAGAAAATGAATTCGAACACCAATATCTTTTATTCAGTCGTTAACGCTGTACAGATGTTTAAAGTATTGTTTACGTGACGTCACAATGTAGCGCCAAACAGCACGTGCAAAACAATCAAATCAAGTATGCTATTTTAATATCGCAAACGAGTTAAGTTTTACATTTATTTCACTTTTGATAATATTTATTTCGCTTGAAAAATTATAGAGTGAAATAAAATAAACAAACAAAGTTTTATCAACGTTTCCAAAATTCGTTATTCTACACACAGAAGATTTAACGACAGTTTTTATATTTTTTCTTGAAAAGTAGTCCGGCAAACATGCATACCACGTGATCAAGTGCCGTAAAATCAGTAAAAATATACGGCACCTTGTTATCGGGCCGAAATTGATACAAGTGACAGGATAAATTCCAAACAGTGGCCTATTAATGTATGGAAGGAAGAACAATGTTGATTTAAATGAATTGATCTAGATGTACGTTTTATTATATGCCCGAAAGAATTTCGGGCATATTATGTTATACCCCCTGGCGTCCGTACGTGCGTTCGTCCGTCTGTATGTCTGTCTGTCCGTCCGTCCGTAAGCAATTTGGTTTCGGGAGCATAAACTTAAGTTCCATTTGGCCCACAATATTCAAACTTCATAGGAGGATTGTTATTTGAAGGAGGTAATACTTTATAACCTATAAGTCACCAAGTCATCTTATATTGGCAACTATTAAAGAGTCTTTATTAGTTTATGACAAATAGTTTGCATAATAACTGTGCAAATGGAATGAAAGTTATTGTAAATGTATATTGTATTATTGTATACGAGTTTATATCTTGAGCAATAAATTCAGATCAATATTGGTCTTCCTTTCTCGCGAATTTGATTAGTATAAATATGGTATTAAATTGGCATTATAATGTGTTTTAATTTGCGTTATTACGCCTTTTGGTTCGCGTTACTACGCCTTTATTCGCGTTACTACGCCTTTTGATTTGCGTTATTACGCCTTTTTTCGCGTTATTACGCCTTTTGATTCGCGTTATTACGCCTTTATTTGCGTTATTACGCCTTTTTATTCGCGTTACTACGCCTTTATTCGCGTTACTACGCCTTTTGATTCGCGTTATAACGCGAATAAAGGCGTTACTACGCCTTTTGATTCGCGTTATAACGCCTTTATTCGCGTTATTACGCCTTTTGATTCGCGTTATAACGCCTTTATTCGCGTTGCTACCCCTTTATTCGCGTTATTACGCCTTTTGATTCGCGTTGCTTCGCCTTTATTCGCGTTCTTACGCCTTTTGATTCGCGTAATAATGCCTTTATTCGCGTTATAACGCCTTTGCATTTTTATTTTTTATTTCATTTGACACTATTAGGCTTTCGTAAAGCACGGTATTCAACTTTCAAGATAAAAATTACTAACATTTTATGTAGATCAATTTAAAATATAACCTGAGTATTTAAACCATATGGGTTAAGTGTTTTTAACTTATGGATCCAGTATGTTTCAATGCTCCATGTTATTTTCAACAATATCTATAGGCATGAAAGAAAAGTCATGTAAGTTACGATCTTCAGAATTAAAATGGATAGCAACACTGGTAGAAAAATCATTGTCAACAAAGTTATTTATATCGAACCTTTGGCTATTTATGCGTTTAGAAACAGGCTGCATAGTTTGACCCACATATTGACATACTGAATGTCACATTTTTTACAGGAAATGAGGTAAATGACATTACTAGTTTTACAGTCAGTATTTTTATGTAGACTATATTTAAGTATTACCTGTAATATGACTGCTAAATGAAGAGCCAACTATATATATTTATTTATTTTTTTATACATTTTCAAAAAACTCAACAATATAATATATTAATCCAGAGTAACAATTGGAAATTTATGCTTAGACTCAAAAAGGGAAAAACATGTTTCAGCACTGAGAATGCATAATTATGTATTAAAAGGCCTGAGCAGGTATTTAAAGAAAAAAATTGGTTTAGTGCAAGTTTTTAAAGGCAGATATCTTAAGAAAGCACATGACTGACTGACTTGACTGACCTGACCCGACCCGACCCGACCTGAACCAAACCAAACCGACTGTATTTGTTAACGAGGTAGATACTTTTTTGTCTCCATTTATCGCCTACAATGCTTTCATTTTTTCAATAGGGTGGCACTTCATTAGAATTTTTAAATAATATGCTTTTAAATATGTGTATTAAAGATACAATTCAATTATAGAAATATTATTCATTATTATGATCAAATACATATCACAGAATTATTTCTTTAATGATTTTACATTACTGATGTGTTATTAACTGTTGTATTTTAAATAAAAATATTTGGATTTTTTTGGATTGCTCTTTCATTATGTATTATAAATCTATAAATTAAGATTTTTTTCTACCAGATGCGGTGGGGCATTTAGAAAGGCAGTGATAAATGGAAACAATACATTATTTAAACAAAACAAAGTTGGTAAATTTTTTCAGAGGCATTATATTTTAAGAAAAAACAGCATTAACTGCTCTGTTGTAGAGATCAAGGCATGTATTAAGAGGAAATAGGAAATAAACTTGGCAATAATATGAACAAGAGGGCCATGATGGCCCTGGAACGCTCCCCTGACCCATCAACCACATCCAAGCAATGTCTTAGACAAGCATCCTGGCCAAGTTTGATGACAATTGAGTCAAAAATGTGACCTCTAGTGTGTTAAAAAGGTTTTCCATATTTGGGCAATGTGACCTAATTTTTGACTGGAGACAACCCATATTCGAATTTGACCTAGAAATCATCAAATCAACCTTTCTGACAAATTTCCAGAATATTTGGATCAAAACTGGAGCCAATACAGTGTTATAAATTTTTCTATTTTTAGCTCTTGTGACCTAGTTTTTGACCGGAGATGACCCATCTTCGAACTTGACCTAGAAATCATCAAAACAACCCTCCTGACAAACTTCCAGAATATTTAATTAAAACTGTAGCCACTAGAGTGTTGACAAGCTTTTTCTATTTTTAGCTCCTGTGACCTAGTTTTTGACCGGAGATGACCCAGCTTCGAACTTGACCTAGAAATCATCAAAACAACCATCCTGACAAATTTTTCAGCATATTTGGATCAAAACTGCAGCCAGTAGAGTGTTAACAAGCTTTTTCTATTTTTAGCTCCTGTGACCTAGTTTTTAACCGGAGATGATCCATCTTCAAACTTGACCTAGAAATCATCAAAACAATCTTCCTGTCAAATTTCCAGAATATTTGTATCAAAACTGCAGCCACTAGAGTGTTAACAAGCTTTTTCTATTTTTAGCTCCTATGACCTAGTTTTTGACCGGAGATGACCCATCTTCAAACTTGACCTAGAATTCATCAAAACAACCTTCCTGACAAATTTCCAGAATATTTGAATCAAAACTGCAGCCAGTAGAGTACTACTTACTTTACTGGCGTTCGCTCTACACGATCACGCCAGTATCCGCGATGAAGGTTGTGGTCCTCCGCAGGTCCTCAACGTCTCCGTACAGCTTCTGCTGGAGTGTTGCACCTCGGGGCCACGTTGCTCCTCGCTCCTGGTTGTGTCTTTTGCATCTTTGGAGGATATGCTCTGTAGTCTGGTCCTCTTCTCCACAGGGACATATGGGGGACGGCACCAGTTTGTACTTCCTGCACATGTGTGCATTCAGTCTGTTGTGTCCCGAGCGAAGCCTGACCATCACCACTTGTTCTGGTCGGTTTAGCATGTGGTAGGCATCCGCTTCCTGTCTTGTCTTGGTGAGAGCCTTGATGATGGTGGCTTTCTCCTTGTATGTCACCTGGTTATCTGGTTGCTCCAACTGGGCTCCTAACCTAGCCAGCTTGTCGGCCTCCTCATTTCCGGGCACTCCACAGTGAGATGGTATCCACTGAAGTGCAACATTACAGGACGAACCAAGCTTGTTCATGGCTTGCGCTAGTTCCGGGACATTGTTGTTTTGTAGGGCCTCCAGAACTGATCTTGCATCTGTGAGGAAGACTACAGAGGTGATCTCTTCTGGCGAGTTTTCTATCAAAAAGACTACCTTCATGAGTGCCTCAGTCTCTGCTCTGTAATTGCTGCAGTGCTTCCCAGTGGCGATGTAATGGGCTGTTTTCTGGCCTGACGGGTACGTTATGTGAATACCACCGCCTCCATCCTTAACGGCTCTAGTGGCTGACCCATCTGTGTATAAATGGGTCCATGTGTCCGAAGGATAGTCTGCGTAGATAGCCGCAAGTGTCAGACTTCTACGGATGGTCTCATTTTCCTGTTTGCCCATGTCTAGTCCAGGAATAGCAAGTGCCACTTTGACTGCAGACAGGTCATTTGCTGTAGGGTTGGTGATGTCTGCTCGGCCCAAGGGAATTGTCTGAGTGTTCAGCTGCATGCTCTCTACTCAGCTTGACTACAGCCAGTAGAGTGTTAACAAGCTTTTTCTATTTTTAGCTCCTGTGACCTAGTTTTTGACCGGAGATGACTCATCTTCGAACTTGACCTAGAAATTATCAAAAACAACCTTCCTGACAAATTTCGAGAAGATTTGGATCAAAACTGTAGCCACTTGAGTGTTAATAAGCTTTTTCTAGTTTTAGCTCCTGTGACCTAGTTTTTAACTGGAGAGGACCCATCTTTGAACTTGATCTAGAAATCATCAAAACAACCTTCCTGACAAATTTCCAGAATATCTGGATTTAAACTGCAGCTACTAGAGTGTTAACAAGCTTTTCTATTTTTAGCTCCTGTGACCTAGTTTTTGACCGGAGATGACCCAGCTTCGAACTTGGCCTAGACATCATCAAAACAACCTTCCTGACAAATTTCCAGAATATTTGGATCAAAACTGTAGTCACTAGAGTGTTAACAAGCTTTTTCTATTTTAAGCTCCTGTGACCTAGTTTTTGACTGGAGAGGACCCATCTTCGAACTTGACCTAGAAATCATTAAAACAACCTTCCTGACACATTTTCAGAATTTTTGGATCAAAACTGCAGCCACTAGAGTGTTAACAAGCCTTTTCTTTTTTTAGTTCCTGTGACCTAGTTATTGACCAGAGATGACCCATTTTCGAACTTGACCTAGAAATCATTTAAACAACCTTCCTGACCAATTTCCAGAATATTTGGATCAAAGCTGCAGCTAGTAGAGTGCTAACAAGCTTTTTCTATTTTTAGCTCCTGTGACCTAGTTTTTGACCGGAGATGACCCATCTTCGAACTTGACCTCGAAATCATTAAAACAACATCCCTGACAAATTTCAAGAATATTTGGATCAAAACTGCAGCCACAAGAGTATTAACAAGCATTGTCTATTTTTAGCTCCTGTGACCTAGTTTTTGACCGAAGATGACCCATCTTCAAACTTGACCTAGAATTCATCAAAACAACCTTCCTGACAAATTTCCAGAATATTTGAATCAAAACTGCAGCCAGTAGTGTGTTAACAAGCTTTGTCTATTTTTAGCTCCTGTGACCTAGTTTTTGACCAGAGATGACGCATCTTCGAACTTGACCTAGAAATCATTAAAACAACCTTCCTGACACATTTTCAGAATTTTTGGATCAAAACTGCAGCCACTAGAGTGTTAACAAGCCTTTTCTTTTTTTAGTTCCTGTGACCTAGTTATTGACCAGAGATGACCCATTTTCGAACTTGACCTAGAAATCATTTAAACAACCTTCCTGACCAATTTCCAGAATATTTGAATCAAAATTGCAGCCAGTAGTGTGTTAAAAAGCTTTGTCTATTTTTAGCTCCTGTGACCTAGTTTTTGACTGGAGATGACGCATCTTCGAACTTGACCTAGAAATCATTAAAACAACTTTCCTGACAAATTTCCAGAATATTTGGAACAAAACTGCAGCCACTAGAGTGTTAACAAACTTTTCTATTTTTAGCTCCTGTGACCTAGTTTTTGACCGAAGATGACCCATCTTCAAATTTGACCTAGCAATCATCAAAACAACCTTCCTGACAAATTTCCAGAATATTTGGATCAAAACTGCAGCCACTAGAGTGTTAACAAGCTTTTTCTATTTTTAGCTCCTGTGACCTAGTTTTTGACCGGAGATGACCCATCTTCGAACTTGACCTAGAAATCATTAAAACAACCTTCCTGACAAATTTCCAGAATATTTGGATCAAAACTGCAGCCAGTAGAGTGTTAACAAGCTTTTTCTATTTTTAGCTCCTGTGACCTAGTTTTTGACCGGAGATGACCCATCTTCGAACTCGATCTGTATTTCATTGAGACAAACATTCTGACAAAGTTTGACAATGATCCAATCAAAACTGTGACTGCTAGACTGTTAACAACCCAATTGTTGACGACGAACGACGCACGACGACGGACGCCGGACATAGCCCCATCACTATACCTCACCTTGACCACTGCGTGGTCAGGTGAGCTAAAAAGAGAACAATATAGAATTAGAACAGTATTGGCTAATTTCTTGACACTTGCAATTGTGTTGTTTTTGAAAGCAAGTTTTTCAGTCTTGGGAAAAACAAGGTTGAGTGTACTGACTTAGAGTAAGATATTTAGAGCAAACATTAGGTTGGACACAGACAATTGAAGACAAAGAAAAACAGGGTTCAGGGTACCATTATGACGTAACTATTTGAGAAAAACACAAGTTTGATGGCTTTACTTAAAAATTTATTTATTAAATTGTTCAAATCATTATATTTTTCACTGAACTGTCTCATAAGGTAAAGATTTAAAATAAAAAACAACATCAGTTTGGCTGATACTTACACATAACAGGTAAAATTGTATTGTCTCTAGTCAGGCAGACTCTAAGAGAGAAAAAAATGAGTTTTACTGTAATATTATCAAAGAATCAGATGTTTGATTTTGTTGATAGCAGACAAAACATGTTTGGCTATCCTAGTTTGTGATGGGGGAGGGCTGGAGGGCAGATATGAGCCGCTTCAAGACAAAACCAACGTTATGCGTTTGTGACCAGCATGAATCAAGACCAGCCTGCGCGTCTGCGCAGTCTGATCAGGATCCATGCTGTTCGTTTACAAACCCTATTACAAGTAGAGAAACTGATAGCGAACAGCATGGATCCTGATCAGACTGCGCGGAGGCGCAGGCTGGTCTGGATCCATGCTGGTCACAATAGCACTATGTTGGTTTTGTCGTGACGCGGCTCATATTTTGATGAAACATCTGTTTGACTGTCCTAATGTTTTTTAATTAAGATATGTTTTATTTTCATGTTTGTAGCCATCAAAAGAACAACATATATTTTGTAATGTTTTGTAATGCGAGTCCCTACAGCCTGTGATAAGTGGAACTGCCAAATAAATATTATAGCAAAGAGACCAATCAAAATTAACAAAGCAAACAGTGACAATTAGAAAACCCTCAAACCAGCAACTATGTATATCTTTCTAATGCAATGTGGTTGACAGCGATCGTAGCATATTGAATGATTATGGTTAACCATTATAATCACTGTATCATAAGGAAAATATTTTATTTGTAGTACTAGTGTCACTGATGCAACAAGGAAAGGTTTTGGTCATTGAAATCTGAAATTGTTCACAAAATACTGTGCATGAAAATTAAATCATATCACAGAATTGCAAGAAAATAGTTATACAACGTATTCCTGTTAATTCACATTGAAATTCTTTTGCAAGCAATGTAATGAATTAACTTGCCAAAATAACTTAGCAAACCTTATAAGGAAGAGAGATAACTTATGAAAAATAGATACAACAGTTAACTGTCTAGCCAGGATCATGGTCTTAATGTATTGGAAAGAAAATGTGTGTACAGCATGAAGCAATTGGAAAAAATCGATCTTTTTAAATAAAATCTAACTTGCAAAAACAAATTTGCCAAGTCTATTTTTGAGGTGAATAAAGGGGAGATAATTTGGGGAAATGAATGCTTGAGATATTTTCTTGCACAGATAATGAATGCAGTTTGATTATTTATTGTGTCCAGATCACAGGAGCAAAAAATAGAAAACTCTTGTTAACACTTTAGTGGCTGCAGTTTTGATCCAAATATCCTGGAAATTGATCAGGAAGGTTGTTTTGATGATTTCTAGGACAAGTTCGAATATGGGTTGTCTCTTGTCAAAAACTAGGTCACAGGAGCTAAAAATAGAAAAATCTTTTTAACACCGAGTGGCTACTGTTTTTATCCAAGTATCCTGGAAAATGATCTGAAATTTTGTTTTGATGATTGCTTGGTAGGGTCACCTGGGGTCAAAAACTAGGTCACACTGCAAAAATATGGAAAAACCTTGTTAATACTTAAATGGTAACATTTTTGACTCAATTGTCATCAAACTTGGTCAGGATGCTTGTCTTAGACATTGCTCGGATGAGGTCGATGGGTCAGCGGAGCGATCTAGGGCCATCTTTGCCCTCTTGTTTAAAGATGATATTATAAATAATGCTGTTTTTTTTTTCAAAAAAAAAAGTTCAAGAATATTTTAAATGTTGGGTCATTTCTTTATTTCTTCCCAGGATTGATGTTTTTGCACAGAAATGCAAGAATGTCTTGTTCATGTCCTGATGTAATATAGCTTGTTGAAGTTGACCCAGTATACACTATTCCTCATATTTTAAGCACAGCAAAATTGATTCCGAAGATCACAATCAATTAAGAATAATTGATCAAACTAAAATTATGACTTTCATGTTAAATCCTAAATATTCTTTTAAGAATTAATCCAAATTATGATTTTGATCTCTAAATCCTGATGAAGAATGATGAATATTGTTATTACAATTTGATAAATTTCATGTAAAGCGACAGTTTTTTTCTTCTTTTTTTTCTGGTAAGGTTTTACGTCATATTAACACTGTAAAGGTCACATTGCAACTTACCAGCCTTACTGGTGGAGGAACGCCTCAGGTTCTCCTCTGTGGGATTATTCTAGGCAAAAACGGGCACCGGAGTAGAACCATGTAGCTTGCTAGCTTTCTCACATGAAAGAATTCAAAGTCCATGGCAGGATTTGAGCCCACAGCAATGAGGGGCAAGTATTTATAATTTTGCAACATCGGTCAAGTGGTTTTTGTTGTTGTTTTTGCTTGTAACGGATGTTTTCATACAAATTCAATCTGTTTTTATGAGATAATTACATTTTACTGAACCTCGGGCCTAATGTACCGTGAAGTTAAACGGTTAAAATGTGTTTGCACAAGAAATCTCATATTTGAGCAGCTATAACACTGTGACGTAGCGCATACACAAGCTGATTATAATCTTCATCTGCATGTTAAAATTCGTATACGAACTTTAGTGTTACCGTGGGGTTTTCCGTTTAAAATCCTAATTTATGAACAATAGTTGATGATGTTTACAACAAAACTGTAAAACAGGTTAATGATACTGTAAAATGCTTGATTTTTAGGTCGACGGCAAAATATTTTTTACATATTTATTTAATGTAGCGCATAAACTAAAAAACTTCCTTGTACGAACACAGTAATTGACTCCTTAGTCGATGAAACTTGCATATAATTTTAAAGCAGTGACTTGCCTTAATTGTGTATTCTGTATTTATAAGAAATGTGAGTATTCTTGATCTTTTTAAACTTTTTTATGAAACTTTTTTTGATCTCCTGAGTGCAGGCATTTTTTCCATCATTTAACAATAACAAATTGGGCGATTTCTCTATAAAGTTTTTTCAATGAAAACAAAACAAATATTCATTTGTATTAACATTTATTTTCAATTTCATTTTCAATTTACAGCATATTTGTTAAGATATACACTTGTGTTAGTTTCAAAATTACTTATAAACATGTCATGATTACATGGATTAGTGTCATTTTAAATCTCAGAATGCTTGAAACAACCACGTGAACAAACATTTGTCAATCTGACGAGTCTGAAGTACTAAAACCTTTTTACTAAGTAACTGAAACCTTAAATCAGGTCAAGTCAATGACAAAAAATACAATCCAACAGACCAAGAAACCTAAAAGCTACATTTGTTTTATTTAGCTCTTCTGAGCATGAAAAACTCATGCATGCTTTAAGGACCTACAAGATCTTGGTCCTTTCTATCTTCAAATTTTGACAACTGAGTTTACTGAATTTGAAATCAAATTTGACCTTCAATCTGCCCAGTAATTAACTTCTGTATTGTATGTTTTCTTGCAATGATTATCATGTGAGTAATCAAGGAACAATTATTATACATTAACACTTTTCAATTGACACTTCAAAACAAAATATATATACATGTATATCAGAGAAGCAAAATATGTACAGAACAGATACAATGTATATACAAAATACAAGTACATTTTCAAACAAGAGGGCCATGATGGCCCTGAGGTCGCTCACCTGTATATAGGCACCCCCACCCCTGGGCCAATTTTTACCCAAGGGCTTTTATTTGTTTATTTGAACAGACTTGGTAGACACCCATAAGAGGATGTTTCATGCTAAACATTTAAGTTCTAGCTCATTGGGTTTTTTAAAAGAAGATTTTTAAAGTTTTTACTATACACATATAGTTAAAAACAATGACACCCTGGGGCAGGGCCAGTTTTGACCCCCGGGCTTTTATTTGAACAAACTTTGTAGATATTTACTTAAAGATGTTTCATGCTTAATATCTAAACTCTAGCTATTTGGGTTTTTTCATAGAAGATTTTTAAGTTTTTGCTATACACATATAAGGAAAATCAATGACCCCCCCCCCCCGGGCGGGGCCAGTTTTGACCCCAGGGCTTTTATTTGAACATACTTGGTAGACACCCATTAGAACATGTTTCATGCTAAATATCTTAGCTCTAGCTCTTTGAGTTCTTTAAAAAGAAGATTTTTTAAGTTTTTACTATATGCATATAGGGAAAGTCAATGACCCCCTGGGTCGGGGTCAATTTTGTCCCCAGGGCTTTTATTTGATCAAACTTGGTAGACATCCATTAGAAGATGTTTCATGCTAAATATCTTAGCTCTAGCTCTTTGGGTTCTTTAAAAGAAGATTTTTTAAGTTTTTACTATATGCATATAGGGAAAATCTATGACCCCCTGGGGCGGGGCCAGTTTTGACCCCAGGGCTTTTATTTGAACAAACTTGGTAGACATTCACTAGAAGATGTTTCATGCCAAATATCTAAGCTCTAGCTATTATGGTTCTTTAAAAGAAGATTTTTTAAGTTTTTACTATATGCATATAGGGAAAATCAATGACCCCCCGGGGTGGTGCCAATTTTGACCACAGGGCTATAATTTGAACAAACTTGGTAGAGACTCACTAGAAGATGTTTCATGCTTAATATCTTAGCTCTAGCTCTTTGGGTTCTTTAAAAGAAGATTTTTTAAGTTTTTACTATATGCATATAGGGAAAATCAATGACCCCCTGGGGCGGGGCCAATTTTGACCCCAGGGCTTTTATTTGAACAAACTTGGCAGACATTCACTAGAAGATGTTTTATGCTTAATATCTAAGCTCTAGCTCTTACGGTTCTTTAAAAGAAGATTTTTTAAGTTTTTACTATATGCATATAGGGAAAATCAATGACCCCCCTGGGCGGGGCCAATTTTGACCCCAGGGCTTTTATTTGAACAAACTTGGTAGACACTCACTAGAAGATGTTTCATGCCAAATATCTAAGCTCTAGCTCTTAGGGTTCTTTAAAAGAAGATTTTTTAAGGTTTTACCATATGCATATAGGGAAAATCAATAACCCCCTGGGGCGGGGCCAATTTTGACCCCAGGGCTTTTATTTGAACAAACTTGGTAGACACTCACTAGAAGATGTTTCATGCCAAATATCTAAGCTCTAGCTCTTAGGGTTGTTTAAAAGAAGATTTTTTAAGTTTTTACTATATGCATATAGGGAAAATCAATGACCCCCCTGGGCGGGGCCAATTTTGACCCCAGGGCTTTTATTTGAACAAACTTGGTAGACACTCACTAGAAGATGTTTCATGCCAAATATCTTAGCTCTAGCTCTTTGGGTTCTTTAAAAGAAGATTTTTTAAGGTTTTACCATATGCATATAGGGAAAATCAATAACCCCCTGGGGCGGGGCCAATTTTGACCCCAGGGCTTTTATTTGAACAAACTTGGTAGACACTCACTAGAAGATGTTTCATGCCAAATATCTAAGCTCTAGCTCTTAGGGTTGTTTAAAAGAAGATATTTAAAGATTTTTCTTTCGGTTGCCATGGCAACCAGAGTTCTGCATGGAATTAAATTCTTTGAACAATTTTTAAAGGTGACCACCAAAGGAACATTCCTGTGAAGTTTGGATGAAATTGGCTCAGTGGTTAATGAGGAGATGTCATTTAAAGCAAAAGTTTACGGACGGACGACAGACGGACGGACGCCGGACGAAAAGCGATCACAAAAGCTCACCCTGTCACTTTGTGACAGGTGAGCTAAAAATGCAAAGATTGCTTAAAAACAGTTTAATACAATGGTATTTCACATGGACTTCATAAAAATTTACATCCTTTTTCAATGGCATGTTCGTTTAAACATTATGGTGAAATCTACCAATGCAGTGTAAGACTTTTTGTGAACATGATTCAATATCAGTTTAAAGAAAAAAATAAATGTTTTATTCCTGGTGAGTTACTTTATACACATGTTTGTTCGAACAATTAGCAAG
>NW_026864727.1:0-67190 GCF_026571515.1 Ruditapes philippinarum | reverse complement strand
TTTGTATAATTCCAGAACTTTTAGTGTTGCAATTAATTTTGAATAGCGTTCAGACTGTGTTAACGGGTAAGAAAGTTGTTACACCCACAAAGACACTTAGGTGTTTATGAAAGGACGGTGAATAACAATACTATAAAAGGCAATAAAATAACTCAAGGTACAAAGATCAATTCGATGTTACTTTTATCTATACAAAGTTGTTAAACAAATGTGATACAGATATTAAAAGATATTTTTATTTTGAAATGATATCATAATTTTTTCAGGAATTTCCATTTCCTATTTGGAGTTTGTTTATTGAATATTCTTAAAAAGTGATCTATCAAATTTAAATGCAATGAAGTGACATGCAAAATGCTGATATTTGTAAGTAAACGTACATTAGAAAAACATTGTTGATGTTTGAAAAGCGTATTTTAAGATGTTTTGAAAAAAATAATTTTCTTTGAACTAGTGTCGATTTAACATAAACATTATTGAATCAAATGAGATGGTCATCATATGCGTTGAGATATGTTTCATTCGTAACTGCTATTTTAAGCGCTAGATGTGCTGACATCTTCATATTATCCAGAGAAACGCATTTGCAAAGCGAAATAAGAGTTCAGTCTATTCTACGCGAATGTAATATACAATATAGAAAAAATATAATAGCAGGTGCTATAGAGTTGGGGAAGCTCTTTCATTTAATTTAATTATTGAAGTTAATTGATAAATCTGCAAAATGTCCTGTTTTGTTTCTTTAACGGCCTGCAAATGTTCGAATATCACTTCAGATTTGTTTGTAATGTGAGTTTACACAACGGAAAATTGTTATTTAAATAAACTAGAGTTAAGGTATTTCAATCAATATCTTATTATTAAAAAGCACTGGTGACGTTTTAGTTTAAAGTGTAAAAAGTTTTATATTAAAAAATATGTTTGAATTTTAGTAACAATTTTTCCAAAATACTTGTATGAAAGCAATAGGGTTGTAATTGTCTTAAAAGCGGATGACGGGTAAACGAAATAATTGCCAAACGGATAAATTCCTACTTAAAACCCTACTTATAACAAAGGCTTAGAACATAAAAATAAAAGTGATTCTCAAAAAACTGTAGTAAAAAGCTTCTAGAGGATTCTCTTAACAATATTTACAATCAGATTGTTTTTAGATTGTTTTTTTTTTCTGATTTATTTTTCCAAAATCAAAAACGCTTATATGTATACGTATGTTTTCTTTCAATTTTTGATTTCCTAGTTTGTCGGTGAGATTATTATTGCCATTATAAAAAATTGTTTCGCATTAAGAAAAATAATGTTTGATCCCAGGAGAGCGATTGAAAAATAATATAAGAATACAAGACATTCCCAGATTAATGGATAGTTAAATTTTATAGAATTTTGTTAATTGAAGTACGTCAAAAATAAGAATAGTCTGTAATAAACAAATGGTCGATTCAAAGAATAAATGTTATCTGTCATTTGAATATCTACGTTTTCTTTTTTATTGGGGATTAAATATGATATTTTACCATTCCTATGAGATTTCGTTAAAACAGAAAACAATTTCATTCATATTCATTTCTCTCTTAAGTGTAGTTGAACTCTGTTTTGCATATTCGACTGGGGATAATTCTAAAATGAGTGTCAAATACTTGTTATGAGTTTTTTTTACTTTTTATCACTATATACCATATCCTTTTTACATTATGACAATTTTAAATATACACTAAACAAGAATATGAATGAGGCACGGCCTCAAAAAGAAATTATAAATCTAATACATTTCACTATTATGACCTTAATTAATAAACCCATCGGCGGCTTCACACTTTTTTACTGCTACACATTTTATGATTACAATACACTTAGAACTGCACTCTTTAGGTCTCACAATTCACTCAACACTACCATACACACTTTTTTGTACGGCGATTTCATGTTTAATATGTTAAACATAGAAGGTCCTTTATATTAGTGAAATCTTAATAAAGTTGTGTATATGTATGTCGTGCAAAAATCTAGTAGCAAATGTCATTAATGAAACAATATCATTTCAAAGGTTAAATAGGAAAAAAAACATTTCATTTAAATAAATTTATTGGTTTACCAGTACGTGTTTATTAAAGTGCGACTGAAATCATTTCTTTCAAATTAAAAAGGTGTACCTTTTTTGTGAAAATAAAATGATTTCCTTACGTATACTGTAAACCCAAAACCTTCTCAAATACTAAGTACTTTTCAATTATCATTTTAAGCTTTTTGTTTTGTCATGTTATTTTATAAAAGTAACTGCTACTATAAAAAAAAATAATTTATTCTTAAATGTGCTTTAATATATCCGCGACGACTTATGTTTACTACACATTTGTAGGAGGTCAGTACTGCTAAACATTATAAATATTTACATAATTATGAGCATAATTGTTATAATAACACAAATAGACATTCATTACCATTCAATTGTAGTACGAAACAAGGTAATAAGCCAAAAAAATCAAAAAGATTTACATTGATGACAATAAACAGTAGTGTTTTGATATAAATTTAAATGTAATTGACATCATACAGGACTGATAATATATGTATGTTACAATATTTTGAAAGTGGGTTATTCTATTATTCAATATCCGTCATTGTATTGTATTACACTGTATTGTGTAATGTATTGTATTGTTTAGGATGTTGAAGTTTTATTTTGTGTCAGGTCAAGGGCTTAATAGCCTAAACCAGACTGTTGTTGTTTATATGGGATTTTGAAATAAAGAATTCTTCTTATTATTATATTTAATTTGTGGTCATTTGGGACGCCGCCCTGAGACTAAAGAATACACTGAAAGGACTGAATTTTACTGTATTAAACGTCAATTTACAGCACATGATAGCTTATATTGTGAATCAATGAAAACTTACATGCCATTTTGGGTAATGCTTCCTGTTTTACAAAACGTATCTGTTTCATGTACCACCAAAGGCGCTGCAATTTGAAATGAGACGAGATGACTTTTTTCCGAAAATCATAAAATAAATGTGTTAATAAATAAGGACATACATAAAATGATTAAATTTAAAAAGTCCATCTTGTGGTTGCGGGGTTACCTCTAAGGGCACCAGAATTGCAGCCACCGTTTATTCCTTCGTAATCGTAACAGGCGAATTATTAGAGTCTATGCATCTCTAAGATCCTGCAGGTGAGGTGACTACTGGTGTTGCTTTAAGTTTGTACTATCAAAGGAATTCTTTAGGGATTCCTATTTTCTCTTTGCCAAAACCTTCTTTCCTTTTAGGCATCATATGACCTAAATCGTATTGTTGTGCGCTGTAGAACTAGACAAAACATACACTTACTTAAATTTATTGAATTTAGAAATCCATATATCAAAAATATATATGTATATAAATATGATATAATAAAGAAAATAATTAATTAAAGATAATAGAAGAAACGAGAAATATGTTCGTTAAATTTTGCAGATTTTATTGAATTATAAGTGAAAAGTATCAAAACATGTGTTCTTTTGATAAAACACGCTTGCTAGTTGTGCGTGACCATTTGATCTCGTTACTGAATTTAACTGTATTAATGTTAGATCTCTGAATACCAGATCTCAGTTTATCATTTCACTAATGCAATAATGAAATTCATTCAAATCATACATAATTTAGCCTTAACTTGGTGCTGGTTTATATAGAAACTGTTATGGTTGCTTAATTTTAACCTTTTTTTAAAAAAAACTTGTATAAGAAATATAACGGTCATCGGAGCGTACTGTAGGTAATCGATTAATATAGCTAGTACAATGAGTAAGCTTTAATCCGTGTGATTATTTTTCTCTTGTGAAATGAAATATGTAGTTCAGTCAGTCTACTATTTATATGTTTAATTATTATTTAAATATGACCCGTATTTTCCCCTTTTGAATAAAGAATATCCGAAAGTGTGTGAAATTATGCAATAAAATCACTGTTTGACGTTTTATATTTAGACATGTGACGTATTCATTATACACATGACGTTTATTTGTTGATGTCCTGTTAGAATCGAAATAATAATTTAAATCAGTGATTTTATCACTTGATAAAATCACTGTTTGCCGTTCGAATGCGCATGATTATATCACTTGTCATATCATTCCTCGCATCCTTACTCCAAACAGTGATTTTATTTAGCGATAAAATAACTGTTTGGGATATATCATTTCATTTATTTTATGATGATGAGTTTAATATCCAAGAATATGGACCTGTCTTATGAGATATTCCGCCTCTGGGGACAGATTGCAACAAGTAAATATTATTTGTCATATAATAAGGGAAAATAATATAACGCCTCCCTTTGTAATACACCATTTTATACTTTACAATATAAAATAAAATCGAGTACATCAGTATATAAATTTTGAAAGAAAGTGATCTCTTGGAAGCATTAATACAACAAAATTACAGGAAAATTGCAGATTCGGTTTGATTGAGTCTGTACATGAGGGATAATGAAAAAATGCAACCTCCCTCAAGCCCACTAGCACCGTCTTGAGCGGTACTCAATCAACACTAAAAAGTGCTGGAAACAATGATCCCAAAGGACCAGCAGGGCAACTTTTTAAAGCTACTTCACGGCACTTGACACAACTGATGTTGTGAAGTATAAAACTCTTGAATAAAGTGATGCCTTGGAAGCATTAAATACAACAAAATTACATGAAAATAGCAGATTCGGTATAATTGAGTCTGTACATGAGGGGTAATGAAAATAATGCAAAATCCTTCAGATTGTTCTTAATAACTTTTATGATTTCTATCAGGAAGGTAGTATGTGTAGGATCTCAAATAAATAAACAGCCAGACAGCTGAGTTATTATTTTAATAATTACCTTTGGTTGGCAACTTGATGAATCAATTTCATTGTTTATTGATGCACAGGTTTGTCGAAATAATACAATGGTATTGTATTATATATTTAGGTATACAATTCAATGCATGCATTTGACTCTAGACTTTTAAAATTTGATTATCATATAAAAATGAAGTCAGCAATTATTGTTCTATACATGTATTCTTTTACCGAAATACTCAATAGTACATTGGCGTCCGCGCAGAAGCGCGGCGCCTTTTATGGAATGAAATCAAATTTTGTGAAAGGGCGACAGCAACTTCTCGAGCCTTTTATAGTTGTTCATAATAAAAGCCGATCATTCTGATCGGTATGAGGGCGCTTGATTATTAATTAGTCGCGATATGTACAATGAATAGCGAACTGGAGAATTTCGCAATGCAAACATTTTCAAATTAATTAACCTTTTCCGTCAATAAATCGCGCTCTTCGGGGTATTTTTATTTATCATTTTGTAGTACACACACTGCAGTGGGTTATTATGGTATGTTATTCCGAAAGCTGTAAATAGAATGTTGAGTTGATGACCTAAATATTCCGAAAATCTATTTATAGAGGGATGTACTCCTGTCGGTAATTCCCGGTCTCTCCTGGTCTATTTTGACGATCGGCGAATAGTACCACACGTTTATTGTCCGGTCTCTTCCGGTTTTGGAGTAGATGTTTGATATCGTTACAGAACAGAACAAATATTTTACAGATAAATGAGCTTTTTTTCAAAATGAATGTTTGTCACTTAGTTTGGTTACACTAATTAATAAACACAGATCAACTCTCAAATTTATTGATTATTATTATACATAGACATACAATTCGAAAAAAAAACAACACAAATCGCATGTTTTATTTTATCTATATGAGATAAAAACAATAAATATGTACAATAATTGAGAAAAAATGTACATTTTTATGACATTAATATGACACTATCAACTTTGAAACATTCTAATTAATTTGTTATTCGTGTTTTAGTAAAGATTCCGAGGAATTATTCAAAGTTACAAATCAGATTTTATGAATTATTCAATTGATTGATAATTTAAAAAATGATCAAGAAAAATACAAATGTGCATGTATATGGTTTAAGAATAAACAATATTATATATTGAAAAATTAACCATGACTTTTTCCAGTTAAGGTTTGACTTATAATCGTCGGTCATTATGACAATTGAATTCTTAAAATAGTAAACGTAAAAACTCAGTATTAAAGTAGTGCATAACACACAAAAAAGAAAAGAAAACAATATTCATAAAATCTGTATTTTTTATTAAAAAAGACATTACAATCAGTGTATAATAAACATTTATGCTCAACATGGTAATATAACAAGTGTCATATTGTTACTAAGTGTGAACAGATAGCTTAAGAGGGGGTCTTCGCTAATAGCGATAACATAATAAGGGACAATTACACAAGTGTGGTGTTGATCATGCGTTACTCATATGGATTATAAATGATTGTATACATGTATATCCGTTGCTATTAATAACCACGATCATAAAGAAATAACAAGTAATATTCTAATTTCTAGCATGCCAATCAAAGTTATAAATAATGAACAATGTCTTTCGTTCGTTCATTCATAAGTGATATACAATTCAGGTAAAAACAAATGAACCATTGAACAGTTTATAAGAATATCTTGTCATCATATATCTACTAGTTCATCTGCACCTGCTGCATTTCTTGCTTGGACGCCCTTTGATGCTTTGCATCAATGCTTTTCTTGTACACAGCTGAAAATATAGATATGCTATCCAAAACTCTTTTATTGCTAAAATGTCGGTATTATACATTATGATAGCAATAAGACCAACAATAAACGTTTAAATTTCAGTGACATAAACAAAGGTGGTTTGGTTTGGTACAAATAAAAACAGTAAAATGATTTTATGTCCTGAAAACAACCTTGGCTGGAATAATGATGTTTTACTTTGCTTGGTGAACAATTGTCTAAGGATTTAAAGAAAATAGTAGAACTAAACTATGATTTATAAATAGAAGAAATAAAGAAACTATTTGCAAACTGGTCAAAAAGAATACTTTCTCCAATTGGCAAACTAGTCGTAATAAAATCAATTGCCCTAACAAAATTGAACCAACTTATTTTAAGTATACCAAATCCACCTTTGATAAAAAATAAATCAAATACAAAACCTATTCTTTAAGTTTCCCTGGAATAATGATGAAATAAAGTCAAAAGAAATATTATAACTCAATGTGGGCTGATTTTCGCCCTCGATCTCCCATCGTGTTTTCGCCTTCGCGGTCAGTATCGCCACATCAGCGTTGTTTGTGCCGTGTGGAGGCTGTAAAAAGTCTCCCCGTACATTCAATCAGGTATGTTATATTTTCGATCCTTGAAGATTATTGTTGTGCTTGTGGTATTTTAGTTCTATCTATTCGGCATCTTTCTTGTTGGGTGGTTCCAGTATTCCTAACTTAAATACTGTTGAATAAGGCCTGCTTTTTAAATTGTCTTTTGACGTTATATGCAGGGGCTTCCTTATATGCTACCGTCCATGAACAGGCTCAATCAAACCGAGCCTGCAACATTTTCAATTTTGCCGTGTTGGGCTTTCTTTAGGGATTCTGTATTTATCTATTTCATAACCTCAGATCCCCTTTCAAAATTCCATTTTATTTAGTTCCGCCCATTGTTTTCTTGTTGGGTGGTTCCAGTATTCCTAACTTGAATACTGTTGAATAAGGCCTGCTTTTTAAATTGTCTTTTGGCGTTATATGCAGGCTTCATAACCTCAGATCCCCTTTCAAAATTCCATTTTATTTAGTTCCGCCCATTGTTTTCTCGTTTAGGGCACACGCATTTTTTACTTGAGGACCATATGCCGCTTTTCATGGAATGGCATTAACGTGTCACAGAAGGTTCCATGATAACCGCCATATGAACACATCTGCGGATGTTTCAAAAATTCTAAATTTTACCAGTTCATTCTGCTTAAGCCGGTGCTACGGGGCGTGGACGGTAGTTTGCAATTGGGCTTTCTTTAGGGTTTCTTATTTCACTCTATTTTAAACTTCCAACCCAAATCAATCAATTGATATATTAAAAAGTTAACTGTTAATACTTTAACTGTTCCAAAAACTGTAACTAAAACAATAACAAGGGTTGTTTTTTTTCTTCAATTTTCTGTCAGATTCTAATTACAATGGGGACACAAAAATGTTATATCCCGCCTTAGGCACTTTACTTTTGGACAATATTTGAGATGGGTCTTATGTCAACATTCATCACATTGTGCCCATTGAATAAATTCAAAAAGTATTCAAGATTGAGGGTATCTGGTCTGAACTTATTACAGACACAACATACTGATTCCCGGCTATCAGCAAGGATGGACTGTGATTCATCACTCTCAATGTCTTCCACTGAAAGTGCAGGAACAGGACAAAAGTCAACTGTTGATTTACTGTTTCTGGGCTTTGGAGACTTGGTTGATTTTGCTCTCTTTTGCAACTTTGAAGGTTTTACATAGTCAATGTTAATCTTTTTCAGAATGTTGGACCTTGATTAAAAATTCTGGAAACAAAGTGATCCCTCGGAAGCATTAATCACAACAAAATTACATAAGAATTTTGCAGACTCGGTTTGATCGAGTCTGAACATGAGAGATATTGAATAAGTGCAACATCCCTCACGCCCCCTAGCACCGGCTTGAGCGGTACTCAAGTCTCAACACTTAATAGTGCTGGCATCAATGATCCCGAAGGACCAGAAAATATAACAACACTGAAGTGAAGTACGGGGCAACTCACGGTGCCTGCTGAACCAGGACTGCTTCCTACTAATAGTTCATTATTCCACCTCTTACCAGGGAAGACATAATATGGAGGAAGACGTGTTCCAACAGCATTTCCAGCAGCAATAATAGTAAAAAATTCTGGAAACAAAGTGATCCCTCGGAAGCATTAATCACAACAAAATAACATAAGAATTGCAGACTCGGTTTGATTGAGTCTGTACATGAGAGATAATGAATAAGTGCAACATCCCTCACGCCCCCTAGCACCGGCTTGAGCGGTACTCAATTCTCAACACTTTATAGTGCTGGCATCAATGATCCCGAAGGACCAGAAAATATAACAACACTGAAGTGAAGTACGGGGCAACTTTTTACGGCTGCCACACGGCACTTGACACCTGCTGTTGTGTACACTTTCACCTCTGTTAGACGTGATAGTTTATGGAGTGGTGTCTTCTCGCAGAGGACATTAGTTGGATTGTGCTCCATAGCTATGCCGGTCTAATCAATGTTCCAGATTTTTTCAGTCTTATTACTAATTCATATATGTCCATCACACCTTCAAGAGCAGAGAAATAGTTGTGAGGGACACTCTCTGATGTACATTTTGCCCTGACCACTGATAATATCTGAGGCTTATTGATGCTATAAAATGATGCTATATTTTCGATCCTTGAAGATCGTTCAGCACGACATTATTGTTGTGCTTGTGGTATTTTTATGCCCCCACAGAGTGGGAGCATATAGCGTTGCACTTGTCCGTCCGAGTGTCAGTCCGTCAGTCCGTCCGTACGTCCCGAAATCTTGTGAACGCAACTCCTGTTAAACCGGATGGCAGATTTTGCTTAAACTTACAGGGATGAACAACCTTAATGTGTAGATGGTAGTAAAGGAAGGAATTTTCGCTGCGACCAAATTTAACAGAATTATGGCCCTTTGTTGATTTTTTCACTAGATACTATGAAGAAATTTTGTGAACGCAACTCCTCTTAAACCGCATGGCAGATTTTGCTCAAACTTACAGGGATGAACAACCTTAATGTGTAGATGGTAGTAAAGGAAGGAATTTTTGCTGCGACCAAATTTAACAGAATTATGGCCCTTTGTTGATTTTTTCACTATATACTATGTAGAAATTTTGTGAATGCAACTCCTCTTAAACCGCATGGCAGATTTTGCTTAAACTTACAGGGATGAACAACCTTAAGGTGAAGATGGTAGTAAAGGAAGGAATTTTTGCTGCGACCAAACTTTACAGAATTATGGCCCTTTGTTGATTTTTTCACTATATACTATATAGAAATTTTGTGAATGCAACTCCTCTTTAACCGGATGGCAGATTTTGCTTAAACTTCCAAGGATGAACAACCTTTATGTGTAGATGGCAGTAAAGGAAGGAATTTTCGCTGCAACCAAATTTAACAGAATTATGGCCCTTTGTTGTTTTTTTCATTATATACTATGTAGAAATTTTGTGATTGCAACTCCTCTTTAACCGGATGGCAGATTTTGCTTAAACTTCCAGGGATTAACAACCTTAATGTGTAGATGGTAGTAAAGGTAGGAATTTTTGCTGCGACCAAGTTTAACAGAATTATGGCCCTTTGTTGATTTTTAGTTTTCAACTTGTGGCACATGTAGTCCAAAAAATATTTGACCTAGAGTCATAAGATTGACAGAACAGTGGTGTGTGGGGGCATCCGTGTCCTATGGACACATTTCTAGTTAGTTTCAACTTTTCGGCATTTTCTAGGTGGGTGGTTCCAATATTCCTACTTGAATAATGTTGAATCACCCTTAGGATATGTTGCCTGCTTTTAAAATTTGTCTTTTGACGTCTTATCTGTGATACGCAGGCTTCATAACCTCTGATCCCCTTTGAAAATTCCATTTTATTTAGTTCCGCCCATTGTTTTCTCGTTTAGGGCACACGCTTTTTATTACTTGGGGACCATACGCCGCTTTTCATGGAATGGCACGGAAGTGTCACATTGAAGGTTCCATGATAACCGCCGTATGAACACATCTGCGGATGTTTCTGAATTCAAAATTTTACTATTCCATGTTTAAATGTTGAATTCTGCTTAAGCCGGTGCTAGGGGGCGTGGACGGTAACTTGCACTTTCCAGTACCGTCCATGAACAGGCTCAATCAAACCGAGCCTGCAACATTTCCATTTTGCCGTGTTGGGCTTTCTTTAGGGATTCTGTATTTATCTATTCTATTGCATAGATAATTAAGGGTTTCTCTTCTTGAAACTTCCAAACCAAGACTGTGCAAATACTGGGTCTGTAATCTTCTTTGTATTGTGACTCACTGCAAAGTCTGTTGCTAATGTCAGAAACTCTTTCCTTGAATAGCCATAGCCAATACTTGCCATATATGTTGCATGTCTGGCAAGTTGCTTCTCCTCTTTAGTAGTGAAGGTGGGCGATGGCCCAGGGTTTGAAGGAAAAACACTTCAGATGTAGGATCAGGTTGAAGGCCAAGGGTTCTGTCTCTTAAAATAGAGAAAAACAGAATCCCTAAAGAAAGTCCAACACAACAAAATTAAAAATGTTGCAGGCTCGGTTTGATTGAGCCTGTTCATGGACGGTATTGTAAAGTGCAAGTTACCGCCCACTCCCCTTAGCACCGGCTTAAAGCAGAATTCAACATTTAACACGAAAATGGTGACATTTTGAATTTAGAAACGTCCGCAGATGTGTTTAAGTACACTCGGTACTCCAAACATATTGGCAGCCTTACAAACTGAGGTCCCTTTCTCAACTACATTTTTGTATGCTAGAGACAGCAACTTTGGGTCATAAGCTCTCCTCTTCTGCTTACCATGGAACTGGAGCTGAAATGCAAAAAAGAAGTTTAGATACTTAACATAGTTTTCCTAATTACAACTTAAATTATTTTTTTAAGTTTTTATTGCACTTTTAATAAAATAGATAAAAACAGAATCCCTAAAGAAAGCCCAACACGGCAAATTTGAAAATGTTGCAGGCTCGGTTTGATTGAGCCTGTTCATGGACCAAAATATTGGCAGGAAGTTTAAGCCAGTAGTTATTTTCGACCGAAAGTCAGTGCCCGCAGTTCGATATTTGCAATAAATCTTGTTTTTCGATGTAATACAATATATTCCCCGAGATATTTTGATGTAAACATGACTAGTTGTGTCGCCTTCAAAGCGACATATAGGGGTTACTTTTGTCGGTGTCGGCATCCCCTAAAGTTTGTCCGGAGCATAACTCAGTCACTTTAACATAGATAAATACAGAATCCCTAAAGAAAGCCCAACACGGCAAAATTGAAAATGTTGCAGGCTCGGTTTGATTGAGCCTGTTCATGGACGGTACTGGAAAGTGCAAGTTACCGTCCACGCCCCCTAGCACCGGCTTAAGCAGAATTCAACATTTAAACATGAAAAAGTAAAATTTTGAATTTAGAAACATCCGCAGATGTGTTCATACGGCGGTAATCATGGAACCTTCAATGTGACACTTCCGTGCCATTCCATGAAAAGCGGCGTATGGTCCCCAAGTAATAAAAAGCGTGTGCCCTAAACGAGAAAACAATGGGCAAAACTAAATAAAATGGAATTTTGAAAGGGGATCAGAGGTTATGAAGCCTGCGTATCACAGATAAGACGTCAAAAGACAAATTTAAAAAGCAGGCAACATATCTTAAGGGTGATTCAACATTATTCAAGTAGGAATATTGGAACCACCCAACTAGAAAATGCCGAAAAGTTGAAACTAGAAATACCACAAGCACAACAATAATGTCGTGCTGAACGATCTTCAAGGATCGAAAATATAACATCATTGATTAAATGTACGGGGAGACATTTTACAGCCGCCACACGGCACAAATAACACGGATGTGATCTTTAAGTCGGATTGACTTCAAACTTGGTATGCATGCTTCTTTTAATAACCCGAATTGCAGTGCACATGTACCGGTACTCTGCACTTCTTATTTTTTTAGTTATTGTCCTTTGTAAATTTTCATACTTTAATTTTGTCCGGGCCATTTCTCTTCAACTATAAAATATGATAAACAAGATCAACAAGGAAAGGCGGCGTTCAATGAACGCAACCCCCATATGACCCAGCAAAAAGAACCAATGGCAAGGAGCCCAGCGGACCCCAATCACAAAAAGGACAGGGCAACGACACGTTAATCACTTAATGATAAATAATTTGTAACTGATTAGGAATTCAAAGAAAATAATAATAGGCCCACAAAGGGGAAGGGGACAGGAGACCGGGGGAAGGGGGGGGGGTTAATCAAAGAAATAAAAACTAGAGGCAATGGGGAAGATACTTACCGTAGACGAGAAAACAACAAGGGACACAAGCAAAAGTGTCACCAAAACAGTATGAAACAACATAGACATACATCTGAGGAACACAGTGGGGCGCCGCCTTGGAACGGTCAGCAGCATAATAATGACTGCTGGGGAGTTTAAACCGGTTAATGGTGCACCAAACCTCGCTCTTAGCCCCACCATGTTCCTATAAACGAGACAGTGTAAATAAAATGAATCCCCGCCAAGTGAAATTCTAACAGTTGTCATGGTTACAAAAGGTTAAATAAGTAAAATATGAAAAACAAGATCAACAAGGAAAGGCGGCGTTCAATGAACGCAACCCCCATATGACCCAGCAACAAGAACCAATGGCAAGGAGCCCAGGCGGACCCCAAACATAAAAAGGACAGGGCAACGACACGTTAATCATTAAATGATAAATAATTTGTAACTGATTAGGAATTCAAAGAAAATAATAATAGGCCCACAAAGGGGAAGGGGACAGGAGACCGGGGGAAGGGGGGGGGGGTAATCAAAGAAATAAAAACTAGAGGCAATGGGGAAGATACTTACCGTAGACGAGAAAACAACAAGGGACACAAGCAAAAGTGTCACCAAAACAGTATGAAACAACATAGACATACATCTGAGGAACACAGTGGGGCGCCGCCTTGGAACGGTCAGCAGCACAACAATGACCGCTGGGGAGTTTAAACCGGTTAATGGTGCACCAAACCTCGCTCTTAGCCCCACCATGTTCCTATAAACGAGACAGTGTAAATAAAATGAATCCCCGCCAAGTGAAATTCTAACAGTTGTCATGGTTACAAAAGGTTAAATAAGTAAAACACTAAAATGATCATGTAGAAACATATAAAAGTAAACCCAATGACCATAACAAAAGTACTCAATGTCCTAAAGGAAGACAGAGCAACAAGAAAATCACCTACAAGGGCCCGACGAAGCAAGGCAGAAGACGAACATTAAGACAATTCAGTCCCAAAGGGCTTTACGAACTATCCATCATAGAGTCTCCCACTTGGTCCGTCAGATGCAATCAAAAGAGGAAAGCGTAGTGTCCAACTGTTAAAGGGTTGAACACTAAACATGCAGTATGTCTTAAAATAGTAGGGTCATAACCTCTTTTAATAAAACGTTTAATAATTTTAGTAAAAACAGCAGAAAAATTACCATGACCCAAAATCTTACGAAGTTTGTAAACCACATCGCCATAAAAACCAGGCTGGCTAATCCTTGTCGCAGAAGAGTTTTTTAAATCACTATTGAATTTAGAAATTAAATCAAAGTTACGATTGTAAAAATTTAGTAAAATATTTCCGTAACTTATGATAGCGGTAGCCCTGTTTTAGAAGCTTGCTGGTAATAAAAATATTCCGCTCGTTGAAATCCTTTACGTTGTTACAAGCTCTAGCGAATCTAATTAACTGAGAAACATAAACCCCGTAGGATGTTGCATGGGGTACGTCTCCATCCAAATGTGGATAATTAACTATACAAAAGTCAAAGTCATCTCTTTTATCATAAATTTTCGTGTGAATAGAATTGTTGTTGATAGTAATATGAAGATCCAAAAATGATGTACTAAAAATTTCAAGAGTTCGTTTTATTAAGTTGTAGTTCATGCGGATAAATGTCAGACACCATTTGATCAAAATAAGGATTATCTAAATTAAAAATATCATCAAGGTATCTGGAAGTATTATTAAATGCGACTATAACATCTTGTTGTTTCTCTTCAGAGAGACTCAACATAAAGTCTCTTTCATAGCAGTACAAAAACAAATCGGCGACCAGGGGTGCACAATTAGTACCCATAGGAATTCCTATGATCTGTTTAAATAGGGTATTACCAAACCTGACATAAATGTTGTCTAAAAGAAAAGAGAGTGCTCTACAAACTTCGTCACAGGTCCACATAGTATAATGTTTAACAATACCGTTAGTAAAAAAAAGCTTTGTTCGAATTACATGCTAGAAAGGTAACTTTTTCCCGTGCAAAAGTTTTCTGAATTAGGGAAATTAGTTTATCATTGATTAATTTATGTGGCAAAGTTGTATAAAGTGTAGAAAATCGTATGTACTGACAGTTGAAGCTTGAAAGTTATTAATTTTGAATTTATCCAAGATTTCACCAGAATTTTTAATTGACCAAAAGAGATGTTTGCCTGTGTTTTCATAGACTTTATCACAATATCTAATTACATGTGTTTTAATGGCAGTCAAACAAGACGTCAATAAAATAGAAAGTTTACTTGTAGTGCAAGATGTAGAATTAGCAATAAATCTGGCTTTGTAAGGTTTTTTATGTAATTTAGGAATCCAATACATAATAGGAAGTTTGAGTTCTTTTTCATTAATTTGGACTTTAAGATTGGAAATATTAGTAATATGATTGTTTACAATGTCTTTTTCGGAGGCAGAGGTTTTAGAATACGCATCATGTAGAAACATATAAAAGTAAACCCAATGACCATAACAAAAGTACTCAATGTCCTAAAGGAAGACAGAGCAACAAGAAAATCACCTACAAGGGCCCGACGAAGCAAGGCAGAAGACGAACATTAAGACAATTCAGTCCCAAGGGGCTTTACGAACTATCCATCATAGAGTCTCCCACTTGGTCCGTCAGATGCAATCAAAAGAGGAAAGCGTAGTGTCCAACTGTTAAGGGTTGAACACTAAACATGCAGTATGTCTTAAAATAGTAGGGTCATAACCTCTTTTAATAAAACGTTTAATGATTTTAGTAAAAACAGCAGAACAATTACCATGACTCAAAATCTTACGAAGTTTGTAAACCACATCGCCATAAAAACCAGGCTGGCTAATCCCTTGTCGCAGAAGAGTTTTTAAATCACTATTGAATTTAGAAATTAAATCAAAGTTACGATTGTAAAATTTAGTAAAATATTTCCGTAATTTATGATAGCGGTAGCCCTGTTTTAGAAGCTTGCTGGTAATAAAAAAGCTATGGACTTGAAACTTCATAGGATGATATATCTCATTAAGAAGAAGTACAGTGCACAAGAACCGGTACTCGGCATTTCTTATTTTTTGAGTTATTGCCCTTTGTAATTTTCATACTTTATTTATGTCCGGGCCATTTCTCCGTAAGTATAAAAGCTATTGACTTAAAACTTCATAGAATAATAATAGATCTCATTAAGAAGAAGTGCAGTGCACAATAACCGGTACTGTGCATTTCTTATTTTTTGAGTTATTGCCCTTTGTTAATTTTCATACTTAATTTTCGTCTAGGTTATTTCTTCTCAAGTATGAAAGCTATGGACATGAAACTGCATAGAATGATAGATCTCATTCAGAAAAAGTGCAGTGTACAAGAACCGGTACTCTTCATTTTTTATTTTTGAGTTATTGCATTTTATTCATTTTCATACTTTATTTTTGTCCAGGCCATTTCTCATAAATGATAAAAGATATGGACTTGAAACTTCATAGAATGATAGATCTTATTGATAAGAAGTGCAGTGCACAGAAACTTCTGCTCTGCTCGTATTATTTTTTGAGTTATTGCCCTTTGTTAATTTTCATATTTCATTTTTGTCCTGGCCATTTCTCCGAAACTATATTGTTCACAAGGCGACACATCCGACTCGCGGAGTTTTAGTTTTGATGAATTTTTATGATCAAATAAAATTTGTATTCATACTTACCCGTAAAAATAACACTGTAACACAACTTTCACTTTTGACAGATAGCGGAAACCAAAGTAAACAAAACCTAGCGGATATTGACACCGGTTAGCTGAGTATGCGTTCCTAATCGGGATACTTTTGAAATCACCGGTATATAGTATTCACCGATAATAGGGTTAAAGAGGATACAAGTAAAGCGGTAGTGACGTTGATATAATTATACGTTGACGTTATTTTGATTTCCGCCGTTAATACGTTGTTGTTGTTCCATCCTACCCATAGCGTACGTTTTTCGATATATATATATACATAAAACATCAAAGAAAACAACTTAGACAATTGTAAAAAAAACAAGCAATTATCATAGTATTGCAAGCAATCCATAAGTCCCCTACCGGATGGAACCCCATCAACATTCTGAAGGGCCATTGGCCATTCACTAATGTTTTTATAGTAAATTTGTTGGAAAAGTTCTTTAAAAGTGATCACAGGAAACAGTTTTGTTGAAAAGACAGACGGACTGAAGGACACTCTAAATTTAATTTTTGAAACATCCGTTACCAAAATATAACAATTTAAAAGCAAAATTCTTAAAGAGGAGATAACTCTGGAATTAAAGATGCAATTTCATAAAAATTTTCAGCTCTTTTTGACTAATCACAAATATTGTTATATTTGCCATGTTTTAAGCCTATTTGTTGCCAAGGCAACCAATATTTTTTTCAAAATAAGAAGAACAGATAAGACATGCATAATCTCAAGACTGCCATCTACCCATATGTCAAGTTTCATAAAAATATTTCCAGTACTTTTTAAGTTATCACTGGATTCAGTTTATGTGTAAAATTTGCCATATTTTCAGTCTATGTGTTGCCATAGCAACCAGAATTTTCAAAGAAAAAGATGTGCATAATCTCCAGACTGCCATCTACACATATTACAAGTTTCATATAGATACTTCTATTACTTTATGCGTTAACACTGGATCCAGTTTTTTTGTAAAAATTGCCATATTTTCAGTCTATTTGTTGCCATAGCAACCAGAATTTTCAACATAGGAAGAAAAGAAAAAGAAGTGCATAATCTCCATACTACCATCTACCCATATTTTAAGTTTCATAAAAATATTTCCAGTACTTTTTGCGTTATCACTGGATCCAGTTTATGTGTAAAATTTGCCATATTTTCAGCCTATTTGTTGCCATAGCAACCAGAATTTTCAACATAGGAAGAAAAGAAAAAGACGTGCATAATCTCCATACTGCCATCTATCCATATATCAAGTTTCATAAAAATATTTTCAATACTTTTCAAGTTATCGCGGGATCCAGTTTTGTGGACGGACGGACTGACAGACAGACGGACGGACAGACAGACGGACGGACAGACGGACGGAGGGTAAACCTAAAGTCCCCTCCGGTAAACCGGTAGGGGACTAATAAAGTTTACTTCAACAATAGTGAATAATATATTATCAGAACAAAAAAAAATTTATTGAGCGCAATTTAAACAATGTTCGAATGAATTTTATTTTATTTTCTGCCACTTTTAATTCCAAAACAAGCAAGAACAGCGCGATATGCGCTTGTGAAAAATCCTTTCTTTATTGTCTTCTTGTCTGCCAACACATTTCTTATATCTTCTTTCGCCAACTTCTCACTGATTTGCCGAGTGCAAGTAGCTTGTGAATTTGGGCAGATATCTGTAATGCTCTTGTCTAGGTTGTCATGTTGTGTAGATTTCATAATTTGGCTGTCTGGTGTCTGTTGTTTCGCGGGGTGGCACTGGATGTCGTCTGCTTGACGATCGTCCCTGTTCAACGTAAAAAATATAATTAAACAGTTGTTATAAACATGCAATGTCAGTGAATTTGCATCCTAAATTATGACATGCTTAATATTAAACACTCTTTCTTTTTGCACTATTTATTTGTAAAATATCTCTGTTTAAGACACGATTACATTGATTTCAATATTCTGATAGAAAATATTTTTTGTTGATTAATTACAAAATTTATAAACAGACTGTATCTTTGCAAAAACTCGATACCTTTTTAAATTTGGTTTCTGCAGGGAAAAAGCCTTTTCTGTCACTTTTGTTTTCTGACGTTGAGAAACGGGTTCTTTGGGGAATTCTCTTAAACTGTTTGTATGTTGCACACAGTCATACTTATCTTCGAGGTACATCTTTAACTCTGGAAGAAGAAAAAATAAAAAAAATAAAAGGCCCTTTAAAGTATAATGTTACATAGCTTTTTACTTATCCCGCAAGTGATGATACCAAATGTATAAATACACGTCTTACCACCTTTATCAGTTCATCAAAATGTTAAATTGTGCCAAACAGTTCAAGTTAAATACCAAAGCATTATCAGTCGTCGGAGCTATATTATTAAATATTATTTTAAACATTTTTGTAAAGTCTTAAAAATGTAGTAATCAGATAAATGGTTTCAAATTGATTTACCATAAGCAGACTTGTTTCTTATTTCAGCTCTAGAACTATTATCTCCTACTGTGCGTCTTTTGCGCTGTCCAGCTTGACCATGTCTTTGTGGCATTGACTTCCTCTGACCTTGTGGTGGTAAAGCGCTCTTACTTCGCCTTTTCTTCTGTGAGATCTTATCAGCAGCTGCTAATATAAAGAAAAAAGAAGTGTAACTAAACAACTTGTGATGGTGCAATGTTCCAAACGGAACACCTCTGTGATTAAATGAAGTTTGACAAAAACGGCCGAAAAGTTGCGATTGACTATGTTCTCTCTACATAACATTATAATTGGAAAGTAACTGAAGACATGATTACTACTTCAGCCGACATGTCTTAAAGTTTGTTACAACTAACATTCCGTAAGCTGTATTGGTATAAGATCGTCGTGTAAACGGTTTCATGAAAAAAAATGTTTATTTACATTGAAATCAACTGAAAACAGTCAGAGTCTTTTTAAAAATTAGCTAATATTCAAAGTTACAGATATCACTGTCCATGATTAATAATATTCATGATTCAAATGGACCAAAATACCCGTTATAAGATTATAATAAATCTTATGAGAATATAATAAAATAAGTAATCAGAATTCTTATAAAACTTACCTTTTCTGCGATTTGACAATTTTCTTTGCGAGTCTAGCCGTCTATGTGCGGCGCCACATGTCGACTTTGTCCTTGATGATGAACAATCTTTGTCCATTCTTGAGTGAGCTCTGTAGTCTTTGCTTGTTAATCTATTTATACTTCACTGTAAAAAAAAATTCATACATTATTATGCTCACAACCTTTCCCCCCCCCCCCCCCCCCCCCTCCCAAAAAAACAAAAACAAACCAAACACAATTTATTCAAGATTTTCGATCATCTTTGTTGTTAAAATGAAATCCGAAATCAAATCTATTTTCACAAATTGAGAGTAGCAGGATATTTTGTTGTTACCGTGCCTCTTTCTAAACCTTTAAAATGATAGTGGGTACAAGTCATACTGAAGTCATAACCATTTTGCGAGGAAGCGAAATTGAAAATGGAGGGAAATCATTGTGTTTGAGCTTTTATCACAAACGAGCTAAAGTAAATAAATAAAATGATCATTCAAACTTAATTAAGTTTTGTAACATTTTGAATCTCTTTACCGACCATAACTTTCAGTAAAACGTCCTTAGAAAAATATTATAAATAATATTCTAACACGACTCGCATTTTTCCGTATTGAACATAGAAGAACCGAAAGTGTGTGTTATTATGCTATAAAATCACTGTTTGACGTTCTATATTAAGACATGTGACGTAATCATTATACAAGTGACGGAACCACTAAAAATGTGACGCGCTGACAATAATCAGGTACGGCAGCATTTATTTGTTGATGTCGTGCTAGAATCGAAATAATATATCCAAATCGGTGATTTTATTGCTTGATACGCCCTCGTGATATAATTCCTCGCATCCGAACTCCAAACAGTGATGTTATTGAGCAATAAAATCACAGTTTGGGATATATTATTTCTTAAATAAAAAAACGCATGTACATACCTTTACGTGTTGATATCTAATGTTGCGGAACGTCGTTTCTATGATACGTGACAGAACGAAAATACAATGGTGACAGTTCGACAGTATGATGGTGACACTACGACAGTACGATAGAGAAACACGACAGTACGATGGCGACAGTACGATGATGACAGTACGATGGTGACAGTACGATGGTGACAGTACGACAGTATGATGATGCCAGTACGACAGTACAATGGAGAAACACGACAGTACGATGGTGACAGTGCGACAGTACGATGATGACAGTACGATGGTGACAGTATGATAATGACAATATGACAGTATGATGGAGAAATACAACAGTACGATGGTGACAGAACGCAATACGATGGTGACAGTACGGCAGTATGATGGTGACAATACAACAGTATGATGGAGAAACACGACAGTACGATGGTGACAGTACGACAGTGACAGAACAATACGATGGTGACAGTACGACAGTACAATGGAGAAACACGACAATACGATGGTGACAGTGCAACAGTAAGACGATGACAGTACGACAGTATGATGCTGACAATATGGCAGTACGATAGTGACGACAATAACTAGTACGACAATACGATAGTGACAGTACGACAGTATGATAGTGACAATACGACAGAATGATGGAGAAACACCACAGTCAATCGTAATGTCACCATCGTACTGTCGCCTTCCTGTCGAGCATGCGCAAACATTTCACTCAACATTACTTGCGAAACTTAGAACTTATACCGGCGTTTTATAAAAAGAAAAAAATCTTTACTCTATCAAAGATCAACTATCAATGAAATCGAAAGTTAACAGAATCAAAATCTATCTACATAAATATAGAGCTTTATGATAGAAATGTACACTTGTGTCATCAAATAATGTATTTCAACAGATAGGCCTAATCTAGAAATTTTGTATCTGACTTATTTGTAAAATATAGCATTTTCTTAAAAGACCTAGATTTGTTTTTTCAACCTCAATTTCAAACTAATAGTACTCTCATTAACGTATATGTTAGGCCATTCTTGAAATGAGACTTCATGACACGGTCAACGTTTTCTTCCATGCTTTTATTTAATTGATCACTTCCAACATTAAATAGCTAATCTAAATGAACAGTTAAGGTTTGGAAGCTTTGTCTGAAAGTTCATCAGTAAAAGTATGGTGTTTGATAATAAATACCACTACATCAATTCTCTATCCGATGCCAGCACAAAAATACTTAAAATACCAAGTCTATAAAAATGTTTGCGCAGAGCGAATACTACTCATATATAAATAATTTCCCTCTGAGAATACGTTACAAAAGAACAAAACATAGATTGTTTTTTTGAAGTGATCCGTCAGAATGATGATTTTTGATACGCATTTATATGGATCTCTTCAGCACATATGGAGCTGAGATCGGACGGACCCAACTCTTAATAAATGTTTCAATAAGGTTTTGTTTGAATGTTAAGCGTCGTTCGGTGGTTCAATTGTGTAAGAAATATATTTTGAGTCCGTTTACTGACACTTTCTTCATCCATAATGCATATGCTTTGGACACACCAGAACCCACGGCGGAAAGAATACTCGACGAAGACTGCATAAAAATCCAAACCAACATGGATAAATAAAGAGGACAATCAGGAGGGTAGAATAACATTTTTTTTCGAAAACAGCTTTTCATTTTTTCACAAATACAGTGAGTTGGCCAATAACGGATCACTAGTGAAACTTTTAGTGTTTACGAACGAATGATTTTTAGATTCTTAAATAAATGTATGTAGATTTGAAGTATTTTTATTCCTCTTTTACTGTATACTTCTTGTGACTATGTATACTGAATGCATCATGGTGTATTTACCTTTTTCAAACATTTAGTAAACATGCCAATAACGGGTCAAATCAGCCATTAGCGGATCACGTGACATACGAATGGGGGATTGTCTCAAAACACGAATTGTCTGTCAAATTCGTCTTGAACAAAGAAAATATTGCACAAATATATGTCACCCCTGAATATCAGAGTGTAAAGGGTACCACTAAGTAAATAATTCAAGAGTCAACTGAATGATTGTGGTTAGCATAGTAATGTTATGATTGTAATAATGGTGAACTAGATAACTGCTCTCAATGATTTGTGTAGGCAACAACCACAAGACAAATGGTTGACAGTAAATGCATATTAATTTTTTTTTCAGGATAACAGGGGACAAAGCAGCTCATGAAAACACCTTCTATGTAAAACTTGATTAAACTTACTGAAACCTTAATGTGTTGTTGTTGTGAAACAAAAGCTTAAAGTGCAATACCTAGAAATTTTCATGTTCTTCTATGTGGTCAGTATGATTAGGATATACTAAATGTAAGAATAACAAACACAATTTTCAACATATACTGCTTTACTCCTCCTTAGAAAAATCTGCAATAAAAAACGAACAAAATCATAACAAAATACATGTACTAGTGTAAAGCAATTCTGACTATCATTCATAAAAGGCAATGTAATAATACATTGTAGTTCTGATTGTGCAGACAAATGGATATAAACTTCTATGTCACAATTAATTGTTATAAAACATTAGCAACAGTCTCAAAAATATGTAATTTAAGTAAAAAAGAATTCTTTATTGTTATATGGAACAGACATGTGACTGAAAAATTGAATTTTTGTTGGGTTTAACGTCACGCCAACACAATTTTAGGTTATAGGGCTGGACTTCTGTGTACAATATTTTTCGTTTCCTTTGGCCTTTGGAAGCATCATAATCTTAAACAATAAAACAAATTAACAATGATCTAGCATGGATTCATTAAGTATAATTTTACTATTTAATACTTTGACCCATTCTGCATTGAGATGTCTTTGTTAGCATATGAAACAAGAGCTGTCAGAGGAGACAGCTTCACCCGACTAATCAATTACTGGACACAATATTTAAAGGAAGACAAGACTATGGACAAACTTATCATATAAATACATTTCTGTATCAACATCAAGAATCCACGTATAAGTTCAATATTTGAGCGACATATGACATGCAAGTGATCATGTCAGACAAAGAATGATAAGAGCTAAACTTATGTGAAGTTTTAAAAGAAAATCATAGTTCAAAGAGGAAGTAACTCTTGAAATAAAACGTTGAGTAGTGACAAAGAACTGTCTGAACAATTATCTAAAGTCTATGGGAGCGGGGGGGGGGGGGTAAATTACAGCAATAGCCATTTTAGAGTAACAAATTTATCACATGTGATGTTGGTGATAATAAGTAACGTAGAAGCCTTGTGTAATGAAGAAAATCGAAAAGTAATAAAATAATTTAGTTTTATTAAATTTTTAACAAAATTTTAAGTTAAAGCATACATATATACATGTACATGTATATACATTTGTACATTTGAAGTCACATATTCTGTAGGAATAATTCTGTAAAAAGTCTTTCACAAATCATGTTGGCGATGATGTAAAGGAACATATATTTAAAGTTTGAAGTGGATACATTAAGAAATAAAGAAGTTGCAGTAAAAAAATAAGATTTTTAATGAAAAATCTTAATCCAATGGGAGATAATTATGGAAATAGTTTTGCCAGAGTTATCAACCTTGTCACATCAGATGTGGTTGATGATAAGGAACATTATGATTTGAAGTTTGAAGTTGACGCTTTAAGAAAAAAAAGTATATGTAAAAATATTTTACTGTATAATTACTGCACAAAAATCTTAAACTGAAATCAGGACACAGACGCTTGGTGAGGACAAGTCTCAATATATATGTCATATAAATAGCTGAATATGAAACAAAAATATGTTCTTTGTATTTGATTTATTTATTAACAATCATTTATTATGTTATATTGTCTGGAAAAAAAACTGGATACATATAGCTACGTACATGTAACCTGGAACAGTATTTCACTGTTGCAGCTGTTTATACTGCATAAAATACTTTTTTTGGCATGGACTGCATAATTCAGTTGTAATAATAACATAAATCATTTAAACTTTATATTATCATTCATTTATTTGGTCTACAAACCAAAATTTTCTTTAAAAAATATTTTCTATAACAGGTTGGATAACTTTAAGGCGGTCCCTTCCTATAAATTGCATGATCCGCTATTGGACAACTCGGTGCAATTCATTTGAATAGCGCTATCAAAATAATTCCTCAAGTATTTTTTAAACGATTGGTGTTGCAGCTAGTTAACATATTGGGCATCAAATATCTACCAGCTTTGATCCAATATCTTTCGAGTGTTTATGATAAATAAGGCAACAATTTCAAACATGCGTTCTCAACGGCGCTAAATTTCACGAAAAACGGAAACGCTTGGTTAAGCATCTGAGTGAATCTGATATCAATTACACGGATGTTTACATTTTTTGTCCGCTGTCAAGTAGCTAACATCCTAATGTACATGCCTGTTAGGTAAAAACATTTTTAAGCTCAAAAGTGTTTGAAGAATATTTCGTTAAATTACTGACTGATCCGTTATTGGCTATGATCCGCTATTGGCTAGCTCACTGTACGTGTATTTAAAATGTTGAAAACTTACCCCGTGAAGGGATTGACTTGCTTTTAGTACATATGTTTTTAAAAGTTTAATATTTTATAGACAGCTAACTTGTGCACTGTCTTGTTTTCTTTACACACTGCAAGAAATTTATTTAGGCTCTATGGAATAAATCAGTTTACTTATACCAAATAACAAAGTCTGTAAAAGGGAAGATCATCAGAAGCAAATTAACCATCAATATTATGTTAAAATTTCAGAATCGGTTTAATTGAGACTGTTCGAAAAAAATAATGAAAAAAATGTGAAAAAAATGTCTCACTGAACAGACTCAATCTAATGCACGGACGTGCTATATAAGCCGTTAAGGCGGTGGTCTTTTCTTTCTAGGCAAATAAGGACTTTCTCTATGACCTTTATGTGGCCATGACCTTCCGCTAACTGACTTCGCAAGTCATAGAAATTTTAACTTTTCGTACAGGCTTCAACCTTTACATCGGCTGACTTTGACTTTGTTAAATCACCGCGCGCGCATGTATGTGCCTTGTTACACCGCACTTTGGGGTCAAAAGCACTTTGGAGTCCGACCCCAAAGCGCGTTAAACTTCGCACCGCACTTTGGGGTCAAAATCGAGAAATTGACCCCAAAGTGCGTTAATATGCTACATATCAACGCACTTTGGGTTCCAGAGGTCTAAAGGTGTAATCTGAGTTCTGCTTAAATACTGAGAACTGACTTATTTTCGATCTGCGACATTGAAATATTTAAGGTGGAGTTCAAGATGGCGGTCAATACTTTGATGATGCTTAAGTGATAAAAGTTTCATTAATTTTACCACTTGAAATATCCAAAAATTGTGTTCATATAACAAAATTACGGTGGCATAAAAGTGACATTTGCATTTTTTTTATTTAAGTTTTGCATACATATTTTTATTTAAGTTTTTTTTAGTTTTGCATTCATATTTTATTGTAGATTTTCGTACATATTTTATTTTTCGTACATATTTTAGCCAACAAAACAGCCTTCACATCTCATAACAGTCCATAGTTGAGTGTAAAACTAGCGCAGTGGTTTGGTCTCATTTCGGCCCATTTCTGGAATCGGTCCAGTCGTTTTTGGCCGCGCAAGTCTGGTTTCGCCCGACCTTTTTCGGTCCATTTTTTAAATCATATGTATTTTATATAATTATTGTTTTTTAATTATTATATGCTATTATAGTAGTGTCTATTTGGAAAGGGCTGTTGATTGGTGATCAGTTATTATTCCATGAATATGCACCACTCAACCCTACTCCCTGAGAATAGCGGGGGCATTGACTTTAAACCAAGCCGACCACTGGTAAAATCTTTGCCCTGCGGGTGATATTCAGATAATAACATTCCTGCCTTATGCCCCAGAACAGTGCAGACATCAAAACACGATTCCTTTTTAACCCGCACTCCCCCTGGGGCAAGGGAGATGGTTACAAATGACTGGTGTATTACAATAATGCACAATAAAAGATCTAAATAGGTCGTTATATTTCACTGATTTAGAAAATAATATATATACATGTAAATATATGTTTATATACTAAAAAGTGTTGTTATCTTTTTGATACCTCCAAAAATGAAAATATTGGTATTTGCAAATGGCATTTGCAAATGGGGTACTGTAATTTACAGATGGCGAAGTGTTTGAAATTGGTGTTTTACAAATGGCGTAATTATCCAAACCTCTACTTTGCAAATGGCGTCATGTAAAAATTTGCACGAAAAAAGTAAAAAACAAAACAAAAAATAAAATATGTACAAAAAACTCAAATAAAATATGTATGCAAAACTAAAATAAAATATGTATGCAAAACTAAAAAAGAATATGTATGCAAAACTAAAAAAGAATATGTATGCAAAACTAAAAAAAAAGTATGTATTCAAAACTAAAAAAAAAATATGTACGACCACGGATTTATATTATAAATCCGTGGTACGACAAACAAAACAAAAAAAAAACAAAAAATATGTACGAAAAAAAAAAAAAAGTATCAAAACAAAAAAAAAAGTTCAATAACAAAGCAAATGTCACTTTTATGCCACCGTTCAAAATACTCTAGTACAGAAATTGTGTATTCCTAAAGTTAAAAGATGCTGCGAAAAATATCCCGTTCTGTCAGTCATTTACTTGATAACTTTTGGTGCCATGTTGAGCCCCTTTTTAAATATGTTGGGAATGAAATAAAATGCAGTTAATATTTTTTTTCCAAAGAACTATAAATATACTCTATTGCAATGTTCTGGTGAAACATCAAGTTTTTCGATCGGACTATAAATAGTGATTTTTACAAATACATTATTAAGCTTATCAACACACTTAAGGGTTTTTGTAAGCTCCGTAACAACCGTTCGCCAGAGGCTTTTTTAATAGGAAATCTTACATACTTCTTTAGAAAGAGCAAACATGAATTTTATAATGTTAAAATAATGGTATCAGAGAAATGTAAGATGCTTGTTACCTGAATAAAGTAGCGCAATAAATGTGAAATTATTTTTCATAAAAATAGTCAAAACAATGTAGTAATTCCATATAAAATACTTATTCACCATAACTGTACTCATCATTGTCAAAAAGCAACAGATGAAAAGGATGGTTCAGGTAATTGACCAATGTGTATTTTTCATAATATAAAAGAACATCAAAATTAAAAAGCTTTTAAGAAAAACAAATAAAAGCATAATGGGCCTTTAAAATGTTATTTTTAACCCTCGGGGGGATCGATACCCCACACTCCCCTCTATACCCCCAGTGAGAATTTTACATTATTCTGAAGCTCCGCTCTTAATGTGCGACTACTTAAATAGTTGGTATTTTAGTACTGCCTGTACGGACTACTACTTAAAGCCGCATCTACACCTAGTCAAGTTTCTTATGTGTCACATTTAGCTAAATAAATGGCTATTTTAACAAATTATCAGGCAATTGTTTTACTGAAATGTCTTACTAAGATTACCTAGAATACCTTTGTCTATGCTAAGACTATCATATTTCTGTAAAAAGTGTAAATAACAAACGGGAAAATGATGCATTAAGCTAAAAACAATGGAGTTAATGAAAGGTGTACATACTTTTAAAATAAATGGAAAATTTGAGAAAAACATATTTTAAGCTTAATAATTGATACAAATTCTTTATTTGGTGATTTATTTAATGAAAGTTCTTCACTTATTTATCAAGACAATTTAAATCCCTATTGATTCAGGGCACATGTTTTGTGTCTATTTAATACCTTGATTTTTTGTTTACTATTGGTTTTGACTACACTATATTATTTAAAACATAATGAACATAAATTTTCTCTGACCCCAAAGTGCGGTTGTTTGCCTGATGTTAAAAAATGCATATGTACCTGTTTAACGTACTTTTGGGTCGCAATAAGACCCCAAAGTGCGTTTGACCCCAAAGTGCGGTGTTACAGTGCCTTAATGGAGATGGTAAAATTTAACTGTTATTTGGTTTAAAAAAATACATGCCTGAAAGTCCAGTCTTCTTCATCCAAAAATCGAATTATATTATACCCACTTGTATCAAAGCATTTTGCTAGTCAGCTTCTTCATTTTGGACAGAAAAATTGTCATTCTTGATAACAACAAGTTTTTTGTTCGCAAAATTCTGAGAAAATACTAGAAAAAGATATACATAAAATTTTCACCTATATTCGGCCAAAAGTCTAACTGGACACTGGATTTACAAGACTTGCATCAGGCATTCATGTATCATTAACGTAGTGCATTTCTTTCAAGTAAACATTCATTTAAATAAAACATCAAAGAATACAAAACGAAGAATTTTTTTTAAAAAATATCAATAATTTTACTTTACGTTATCAAAATGAATCATTTAAATAAAACGATTTTAACACAAAGTGCATTCTTTAACAATGTCCGAATTGATCATTTCATTTTCTGTCATTTTTAAATCCAAAACAAGCGAGAACAGCGCGATAGGCGCTTGTGAAAAATCCTTTCTTTATTTTCTTCTTATCTGTCAACTCATCCCTTATATCTTCTTTCACCAACTTCTCAGTGATTCGTCGAGTGCTAGTAGCTTGTGATTTTGGGCAGATATACGTAATGCTCTTGTCTAAGTTGCCACGTTGAGTAGATTTCACAGTTTGGCTGACTGACTTCTGCTGTTTTGCGGGTTGGCAATGGATGTCGTCTGCTTCTCGATCGTCCCTGTTTAACATTAAAAAATATTAAACGACTGATCAAAATGCAATCGTAAATTATGACATGCTTAATATTCAAGATTAAAAAAAGCATTGGTAAAAAAAGTTTTTCTTCCTTCTAAACAGAAAAGTATTTATTTTAAATATACACATGAAAAAAATGATGGTCAATATTTGACACTATGAGGTAGACAAAGAAAAATGTTATATCTTTGCAAGAATCACATACCTTTTTAACTTCGATTGGCACAGTGATAAAACTTCTTCTGACACTTTTGTATCATTCAACTGCGTAGCGGGTACTTTTGAACTTTCTCTTTCATTGTGTGTATGCTGCACGCAAACATAATTATCGTCGAGGTACATCTTCAGCTGCTCTGGAAAAACATCAAAGTAAGAGGCCATTTAAGGCATAATGTGACATTAGATTTTACTCAGCAATTGATACTTAATGTGAAGTAAATACATTGCTTGCAAAGAAATGCCAGTTACACAACAGATATATATTTTGGGGTTTTTTTTCCTCTTGTTAAAGTTTTGCAATCAGGCTCGATAATAAAATATCATTACAATGAAAGACTTTGAAAACAGTTAAATAAGTTTCATATAAGTCACTTTTAACAGTTGTAAGAGGTTGTCTTTGATGTCTAATTTTTTAAACATGTTTGTAACTTTACAAATTCGTGTAGTTATCAATATAACTTATTTGAAAATGTGTTTCAAAATTAATTTACCATATGCAGACTGGTTTCTTATTTCAGCTCTAGAGCTATTATGTCCGGCTTTGCGTCTTTTGTGCTGTCCAACTTGACTTTGTTTTTGTGGCATCGACCTCCTCTGACCTTGTGGTGGTAAAGCGCTCTTACTTCGCCTTTTCTTCTGTGAGGTCTTATCATCAGCTACTAATATACGAAAAACAGAATGTAAAAATCTTTATGATGATGCTATGTTCTATTTGATGTACCTCATTGATGGGAGGAAACCGAAAATTTGCTATTGCCTTGTAAGTCAAATAAATACTAAAATGGTATCACGTTTTATAACATCTGCAGAAGTTTCCTTTTTAAACTGTACAATAAAATTCTTTTAATTAAGCATTTGATACACAATCTAAACCGGGCCAGTTATGAGAGTTTTTTTAATCTTACCTTTCCTGCGATTCGCTGACTTTCTTTTGGAATCATGTCCTCTATATGTGCCACATAAAGACCATGCACTTTTTGATAAACAAACTGTGTTCATTCTTGTGTGAGCTTTGTAGTCGTTTCTTGTTAATCTGTTCATAATTCACTGTAACAAAATTTTTCTACTCAGTTATTGTGCTCACAACAAATCAGTTTATTCAACATATTCGACTTGAAATATTGTTATGAGATGTGAGAACAAAAAAAAACAACATATTTTCACTTTTTCAAAAATACATATTGAGATTGACAGGGGAATTTATTTTTAAGGTGTCTTTTTCTAAACCTTTGAAGAGATGATAGGCCCGAGTCATACTGGAGTCACAAACATGTGACGAAGCGGATACGAGAGTGGATCGAATTAATTGTGATTTACAAACGAGCAAAAATAGTAGGATTATTAAAACATTATTAGTTTTGTAACATTTTGAATAGTTTTACTGCTGACAATAACATTCGGTAAAACGTAATAATAAAGAAATTAAAAATGATAATATTAATAATAATAATAATAGATTAATAATAATAAAACGCATGTACATACCGTTACTTGTTGATATCTTATGTTGCGGAACTTCGTTTCTATGACAAGTTACGTCAAAAAATTAGATTATGATTACGTCATGACAACGTTACTGACGTGATGAAAGTAAAACATAAGGGGTCTGACGTGGATTTATTATTTTTTAATTCTCATTTATTATTTAACTTAACATTATGGTGTAACAGAAAACATGGCGAAACACGAAACTAAAATCTGAATCATCCAATTTCCTTGCATTGATTCATAAAAATTGTATGAAAAGTATGTTGTTACAAATATTATTCTAAGAGGTTGTGTAGCAAGAATTAATATGAATGAACATTAATGGATATAGATTTCAAATTCGTACATACATATAAAATGCAATGTTTTTATTTAATGTAAAAAAAACTTCTTAAAAACAGAAAACTCAGAATCGTACGGAAGAGCATTAGTGCCAGGTGTATGTTTTTTATTAACTCGAAATTTCGAGTTACTAACTCGAAATTTCGAGTTACTTATCTCGAAATTTCGAGTTACTAACTCGAAATTTCGACTAATTAACTCGAAATTTCGAGTTACTTATCTCGACATTTCGAGTTACTATCTCGAAATTTCGACTTACTAACTCGAAATTTCGACGTATTAACTCGAAATTTCGACTTACTAACTCGAAATTTCGAGTTACTTATCTCGAAATTTCGAGTTAGTAACTCGAAATTTCGACTTACTAACTCGAAATTTCGACATACATTGCACGACTTTCATTGGTTGCCGGTGAAAGCAAGGATTGAATTCAAGATACTTTTTTTCGTGTGTAGCTGTTGCACATTGGCAGAGCACCTTTAACATTTATTTAACAGAACCATTAAATAGGGTCAAATTGTCCACACATACTGAACATATCCTTCGCTTTTTGTGGAGGGGGGGGGGGATGTAAAATCACACTTTCCACATTTCTGTGTTAACCGGGTGTTTCTTTTTCTTAAGCACACATACAACCATCATGTGGAGAAACAACAAGTCCAAAACCCACCCTATTGTAAACTGTGCAATATCATGTGTTAAATAAGTTTTAAATGGCGTGTATACGCCAGTTAGTCTGTCACGTTTCTTTATACTAATAATGTTTTTGTAATATTATTCATTATTTACTAATACTTTGATATTGTGTTGATAAAAGTTGATAAAAGTGATACTTGTTGTTATATTTATGTTGGGAATAATATAAAGGCATCCGATTTTACAAGATAAAGTCAGTCCAACAATTTTGACAAAGGCCTCAGGACGCCATGTATTTGGCCACGCCGCGATACTTCCCTCAGATGTCCCACACGTAAATTATAGGATCGTTTCATTCACAGGGATGAGAAGAATATGATTAGTGAAAAGATATGTTCGAACAGATGGGATACAATACAACGTCTGAAGAACGCCTGAACGTACAAATTAAAGGAAGCCTTGTGTTTTTTAGGTCGGGTGTGTACATGCCATTACTAAGTTTAAGTTAAATTTCAAGAGTTTTTGTCCAGGCACCCGTTTCTCCATCTCCATCGTTCAAAGGCACTGCCTACTATATCTTATACCATCTAACTAATAACTTTGGCCATTCTTGTAATGTTAATAAGTCGAAATTTCGAGTTACTAAGTCGAAATTTCGAGATAAGTAACTCGAAATTTCGAGTTAATAAGTCGAAATTTAGAGTTACTAAGTCGAAATTTCGAGATAAGTAAGTCGAAATTTCGAGTTAGTAACTCGAAATTTCGAGATAAGTAACTCGAAATTTCGAGATAAGTAACTCGAAATTTCAAGGAAGTAAGTCGAAATTTCGAGTTAGTAACTCGAAATTTCGAGTTAATAAAAACATACACCTGACACTAATGCTCTTCCGTAGAATCGCGATAGTACTGAATGGCAAATTTGAATAAATAAAAAAGCGAAAGTGGTTAACCTTTGTTACTTATAGAGCCGAAAATCATCTGAATCCTCCTGAAGCGCAAAGCCCTATAGAATATTGACACAATCTTTTCAATTTCAAATGGTTTGTAAACTAATTGGATTCTGTTGTTGTTGTCGCGAATTAAGTACAACATTTATGTGAACATGACAATTTCGTCAATGTACTTCGCAAAGTCATAGAAATTCTATCTTTTCGTGCACGTTAAATATTTTAGAAATAAACATTAGCGTTTGTTAAAAAATTTGTGACGCAGGCATTGTCCGATTTCCGCTCCTATCAATAATTTAAGGCAAAATATTATTACTTTCATTCACTGCAGTTATTCTAACTGAATGTCTCTTTTCCGGTTATGTTCAAAAAATGTGACCGTTGTCCGTTCTGGAATGAACGATGTCTCAGCAACGCGTTTTGACAGACATTGTCCGTTTTTGCTGTATTGGATTAACAAAAAACAGTTTACGATGTGATACGCTGGACATATTAAGCGCTTGCAAATTCGATTTCCTACTACAAAACTAAGTTTAGTTGTTTCTGATTAAATAGAATTATTTTATATATCTAATGGTTAGCTTTTGCGAACACAACTGCAATATATTAGCAAAATTATTCGCTGAGCACTCACTTTTCAATCAGTGAATACAACTCACTACATGGACAAGACACTCTGGACATTATTCATTCAATGAACATAACTCACTTCACGGAGAAGACACAAAGGACACTATTCATTTAGTGAACATAACTCACTTCACAGAGAAGACACATAGGACACTATTCATTAAGTGAACATAACTCACTTCACAGAGAAGACACATAGGACACTATTCATTTAGTGAACATAACTCATTACATGGACAAGACACATAGGTCACTATTCATTTAATAAACATAACTCACTACACGGACAAGACACAAAGGACACTATATATTTAGTGAACATTACTCACTACACGGACAAGACACAAAGGACACTAAAAAAATCATTTAGTGAACATAACTCACTACACAGAGAAGACACATAGGACACTATTCATTTAGTGAACATAACTCACTTCACGGAGAAGACGCATAGGACACTATTCATTTAGTGAACATAACTCACTTCACGGAGAAGACACATAGGACACTATTCATTTAGTGAACATAACTCACTTCACAGAGAAGACACATAGGACACTATTCATTTAGTGAACATAACTCACTTCACAGACAAGACACATAGGTCACTATTCATTTAATAACATAACTCACTACACGGACAAGACACAAAGGACACTATTCATTTAGTGAACATAACTCACTACACGGACAAGACACAAAGGACACTATTCATTTACTGAACATAACTCATTACATGGACAATATACTCTGGATATTATTCATTCAGTGAACATAACTCACTACACGGACAAGACACTCTGGACTTTATTCATTCAGTGAACATAACTCACTATACGGACAAGACACTCTTGACATTGTTCATTTAGTGAATATAACTCCCACACGGACGAGACACACTGGACATTATGCATTCAGTACACATAACTCACTACATGGACAAGACACTCTGGACACTATTCATTTAGTGAAAATTGCTCACTACACGGACACGACACCCTGGACATTATTTATTCAGTGAACAAACCTCACTACACAGACAAGACAGATATGACACTATTCATTTAGTGAAAATAACTAACTACACGGACAAGAAAATCTGGACATTATTCATTCAGAGAACATAACACACTACATGGACAAGACACATAGGACACTTTTCATTTAGTGAACATAACTCACCACACGGGCAAGACACATAGGGCACTATTCATTCGGTGAATATAACTCACCTCACGGGCAAGACACATAGAGCACTATTCATTTAGTGAACATAACTCACCACACGGGCAAGACACATATGGCACTATTCATTTAGTGAACATAACTCACCACACGGTCAAGACACATAGGACACTATTCATTTAGTGAACATAACTCACTACACAGACAAGACACATAGGGCAATTTTCATTTAGTGAATATAACTCACTACATGGACAAGACATAATGTACACTATTCATCCAGTGAACATAACTCACTACACGAACAAGACACACTTACACGAACAAGACACACAGGACACTATTCATTCAGTGAACATAACTCACTACACGGATAGGAACACTGGACACTATTCATCCAGTGAACATAACTCACTACACGAACAAGACACACTGGACACTATTCATTCAGTGAATATAAGTTACATAACTCACTACATATTGACACTATTCATTTAGTGAATATAATTCACTTTACGAACTAGACACACTGGACACTACTCCACTATATACAAGTTAACGGATTTTGACAGGATCGTAGATATATACGTGAATAATAGACCTTTCTATCTTTAACGGACTTCGTAAACATACTTCTTAATACGGAATAATTTGGGGGGTTTTCTCAAAACATAAATGCGCGGAATAAGATAGAATGAGCAGTATGCTAAAACTGTGACGCAGCGATTTCAACATATCAACATATAAAAGATAAAGACAAGTTAACCATAATTTATATAAAGACAAAAAAAACACAACAAAAAAATTTCTTAATTCATAGACTTTATTGTAGTGCTAATTTTTCAACCAAAGACAAACATGCAATAAAGTTTTGAGTGTTGTGAAAGGAGGGCTATAGGTATATGTCATCACTGATGTCACTGCTGATGCAAAGTTCGGAAGGGGGTATCCCTCTAGAGAGCCTGATTGTCTCATATTTGATTTACAAGGGAGCGCTTTTCCCCCCTGCGATGAACCGGCCGTTTACTTTGGCCTTCTGAAATATTCGAAGCAGCCGGCACTTGGTGCTAAACTTGGTCTTGAACTGCTCTCTCATCGTTATTGTTGTCAACAAGTAATTCTTTCTGACGTACACCCTTTGCGGGCTGTGGAGCTCTATTACCCCCCCCCCCCCCCCCAACATCATCGTCGTATGTATTTTTGTATAAATATCTCTGTTACTAAAGTATGTATAAAATGTAGTAACCCTTCAAGTGTGAAATTGCACGAAATTCTCAAGCGTTAGAATAATACAATAATCATACATATACCGGCTATACCGGCTAACAAATTAAGGCAGCACGCCTCCAGATTTATGTTATTTTTCATTAAAAAAATTGGAAATGTATTTAAAAGTAAAATAATATGAGATGAACATATAAAGTAATTTACATATTGCAATTGATACTTATAATCCACGAAAATTAGCAAAAAGTGGCAACATGTGCAAAAGCAGTCCTTACCGCGTTATTAACGCAGTACTGTAGAAATATTGTGAAAAAGTGTTAAAATGCACATAACATGTAAAATATAACTTGGATCTTGAATGTTTTTACCATTCTTAAATGTTTAGTGCATTTTTCTCAATATTGATTTCCTTTAAGTATTTTGGCTCATCTGGAGGCGTGCAACTAGGTCCTCAAATGTTGCCGATTTTCTGACAATAATACCTTTGAGTGTGAAAACCTGTACATTGCTATTATACGTGTGTCGTTAAAATGTGTGTAATGTTAGACAACAATTGTGTTAGATTTTCAGAATGAACGCTAGCAGGCGAAGCCTACTTTTAGTATCACTTCCTGCTTTAGTTCAATCCCCGCACAATGATTCAGAAAATATCAGCCGGCGTGATCATGTTTAGTTGCCGTTTTGATGCCAACTCTAGACTCTGTCCTAGATATTCGCAACCTTTTATAATTATATGTTCGAAAGAAACTTTTTTTTTCCAAATTTTCTAAAAAAATATGTACAATATCTTTAATCTACCTTGTAACATTAATAGATATGTGACATATCATGAAAGTAGACATTACAGTCGCCACAAACTGTCTTCAGTAAATATAATTTTATTGTTTGTGATATGGATATGTTGTTACCCAACACTTAATTGTAACACTTGTCACCATAGTCAATGTGTGCACCGCGTATGTACATGTTGAAATTCGTACATTTATACGTGCATTCTACACAACATTTATGAATTTCATTACTTGGCCAGCCATAGATCAAATGTTTAGTAAACGTGGTGACTGGGATAAATTGTATCCCGCAGTTGGTGCAATAGATGGAACAAAATACCAATTATTACGACAAATGGATAAGCCACAAGAACAATTCTATTCTTGATACTGTCACTTTCACGCTATCAACACAAGTTATTGTCGATCTTTGCTTAATTCTAACACTCGAGATTTCGTGCAATTCCCACTGAAGCGTTACTACATATTATACATATGATGACATTTACTCCACTACATGAACCAACACTTACAAGTTTATCTTGAAAACATCGCTTCTTGGTCATTGATTGAAAAATTAACACTACAATACAGCATATAAATGAAGAAACTTGTTATTTTTTGTTTGTTTGTTTGTTTGTTTGTTTTTATTGGGTCTTCATATAAATTATCGTTACATTGTATCCATCTTTAATGTGTTGATGATTGATAGAAATACTTTAACTAGCATATACATGTAAACCCGATATATTACAGTTTAATTGCTTTTTTATCATTTATGTTTTGAGAAAATCCCCAATTTATTCCGTATAACGAAGTCCGTTTAAGATAGAAAGGTCTAATGGTTGACCTTAGACCTTTTTACCGCAAAAAAACTATGCATGGGATACTATTTGTATTATTTTTATACAAATGCTTCTTTGAAAGTAAGTGAGGTCCGTTGATAAACGATTCATGTCGAATTATTTCCCCCTCATGGCTGTTGTTTTTATTTGAAATGAGTTGTTCAGGTCGTCGACTTCAAACCACAAGCCTCTAATCGTTGTAGGTTCGAGCCGCACAGGCGTCGTCGGATTTTACGTCAGAAAGTTATCCAGCTAGCTTGCGGAATGTCGGTGGTTCTACTCAGGTATATTACCTGAAATAACGTATCATGGGCAGAGACAACCACTGTCTCCTCATTTATAAGATAGTGATGGATTCAAAAACTCATTCACAACTGATAGAAATAATGCTATTTCCTTTACTTGTGTAACTGCTTTAAAAATAGACATTTTCAGAACTGAAAATTACGAAAATAATGAGGGAGAGAATAGAGTTCGAAACAATATCCAATCACACACTCAGCGAAACTTACAATACGCATATGACTGGTGCCCAGTGTGTCACCGCTCAAGAAAGGCCAATTTAAGTTTATAAGGAAAGCCATTCTGATCACTGGGTTCTTGATTTGAATAAAAGAACAATATATATTTCAAATTAAACATTTTATTGTCGGTTTGTTTCAATTTATATAATTGCACTTTAGACATTTGTAGATTTAATGATAGCAATATTTCTAAATTGAAGATATATTTGTTATACTGGGTTGTATATAATTATGCTTAAACATTTGTCAACCAGAAGATTAAAAAATCCTCATTTTTTATCAAATTTGTAGCTTTCGGCTCCGCCTCTTCCAAAACCTATAAGAAGAAAAATGAGCTGTTTAGTAAAATGATACTTACACATAAAATGTGTTATATATATATATAAGAATTCGAACATTTATTTAGATTAAAATATCACTAAAATGTGACCTTTTAACGCAACCTCATATGTTTAAATTACTGAGCTTTACCATTTGTTTAATACTTGTAAGAAATGCAATTTATGGTTTTAACATATTCCAATGTAAAATAAATGTACAAAAGATCTATTTATGCAACAAATAAAACAGGAATACAATTTTGTCAAACAAACAAAAATAACTTCGGCAAACTTTGTTTCTAAATTGAGTCTGAAACTTTCAAACATATATCATATAAAACTATTAAGTAAAAATATTTCTCTACAGAAAAAGCCTTTTGACGTATGTCATAAATATATATAATAAGTTTTATTGCGCTTTGATCATGAAGATTTGCCACGGTATTGTCAAAGTATAATAAGTCTTTAACAATGTAGTGAAACACTGGCAGAAGATCTTCATGATTAAATTGATACAATATGACATCTGATAAAGAGTAACAATTGACAGCACAAAATGAATATCGGCTTTATTTTGTATTGTTTCATTGCAAATTAGAAATGTATGCACAGTCAGCATTTTTGCATTTTTTCAGAGCTGGATAGTTGAATATAAGCAATAAAGAAATAGGTGCATAACTTTGAAAAAATAGGATTATCTGTCCTTTTGAAATGATGTTGTCTTATGAAATTAAACGTGTACATCATGCTTGAGGTGAATTGCTTTTATAGTTTCTGGGACAATTGGCCTTTTAGTTAACGAAAAGGTTAAGCAACGATGACAGTAACGCCAACGAGGAGTTCTGGCCAATAGCTCCATTTTTTTCTTCGAAAAGAAGAGCTAACAACATTAGATATACAAATGCTTTCATGGATATTGAATACTGTGCTTACCTTTAGGACCGAACAGTGCCGAATAACACGGATTATTGCAATACGGCTTTCCCTCATGCTGAAATTATTTTTTCAAAACACATGACATATCAAATGCTTACATAAAAACATAAATATCGTCCGCAGTTATTAATTGCGTTTGAAGGTTGTATAAAACTAAACCAATCTAGAAACATCATAATTGTCGAGAATCGTACATTTTTATACACAACATACAATTTGTTTTCCATTATTGTCGTGTATGTTCAAAAGTTGTTCAAATATTCGTATTATGTTAATTGTTTTAGTTGTTATCATTAAATGTGATTATTCTTCTCCAATATTCTTTTTTTAAAAATGTAAAAAGCAACACTGTGTTATTAAGGAAACAAAGTTATCGTAAGTACAGACAAATAGATATCCTTTAACATGTGAAAATGAATGTTCCGTAAAAGACAGAATGTCACTGTTCAACCTGTGTTATTGAAGGCAAACAGATATAGACTACGGATTTACCTCAGCATGTGAGCCAGACGTCAACGTCTTCTTGCATTTCTCACATCTCAGACAAGGTCTATGCCAGTCTTTTCCGAGTGACGTCACCTTCTCGGCTGCAAAAAAAAGCGCAGAATATTAATCATGACATATATATCAAGTTAATAATATAAATAACAATTGTGTATTAAATATGAAAAACAAGATCATCAAGGAAAGGCGGCGTTCAATAGACGCAACTCCTCCATTACCCAATAATACAGGACCACCGGCAAAATACCCAGCAGGGCATAAAAAAGGACAGGGTACAAGGCAAAGCACAGACGGGAGATAAAGCCGAGGCTCAAAAGCATGTTACGCTCATGTGGACTCTGTATCATGTCCTTTTCAAAATCCGTGCTCAACAAATTTGGAAAAGACCCTCGACAGCAATGCAAACAAATAATATATATACAACACAGCAGACTCGGTTTTGTTGAATGTATTCATGGAAACAGTAACATCTTATATGCTCCCTAGCACTCAACATCTTAAGGACCAGAAAAATGTGACAACACATGGGTGATTTACGCGGCAACTTTGCACCGCTGCCACCCACCTTTCAGACCGACTAATTTCCCGGAGAAGGGGATGCAAAATATGATTAATGGTCATAATATGTCTTTACTTGTATACATTTGTATTATAATACAATCAGCTTTAGTCATAACTGTTTAATAATGACAAAAGCATGTTTAAATTATGCATCAGGAAATACATTCAAGAATATAAGCAGACGACAGTAAATTGTTTAGAAATGAGAAATAATATTCCTACGTTTTACAAATCAAAGGGCAAAAATTTGGAATCTTATTATCTTATTATTCAATTATTTCTAGATGACAAAACAAGATAACAAGTTCACACTAAATTTAACGTTACCATGGCAACTTAGATAATGAATGTCTCACTTTTTGTTCTATTTCATCGCCAGATATTATATTTTTTATCAAATTACCTTTGATCACACTTACCAGCTGATATGGATATTGATTTTGATGAAAGTTTATCCCTGATAATGACAGGTGTTTAAACATGTATTTATGATTTGTGTATCTTTGATGAAGGCAAGTTTGTGAGCATCGCAGATTTGCAAAAATGTTATGTCTACGTCACCAGATATAGAATCAGGTAAGCCTGCACATACATATGTGTTTCGCAAACTCCTAAAATATTGGCTACCTAATTTGAGGGGTTGAGTTAAGTCATTTTAACAATTGACAGGGCCATAATAAGGCGTGGTATGTACACACGGTATAGGTTCTGGTCATTTACAAATTCAGTGCAGTCAAATATGGTTTCGAAATAAGTCTATATTTGACTATTACATTTTTCGTGTGAGTTAATATTATTGATGATACATTTTATAATTATGTTAATATTATGAAGATACCTTTAAGATGCGCGCTTCATATCGATTTATCACGAGTGAATTTGTTTGTCGATAAACAAAACATAAAACCTTTCAATGTTTATTTGATAAATTGGAAATGGATTTTGTGCGTACACATCAACATAAATATTGTATTATGTTTAGGTTGCTATCGATGTGGGTGTTAGTTACGTATGGATACGCCCTTTATAATTCAATGTTATCATAATTTGAGGACTTAGCAGACGACATACTATCCAAGCAGACGATACGTGATAAATGCGCACATGTTTTGATTTGATATTTTACTGCATACATTAAGACAATATACGGAAGCGCTTGAGAGCCATAAAATTAGTAAGTGAAGGCATAAAAGAACATGAACTTGAGACCGGTAGTACCTTCTTGGAGTCTTAAGGTAGTCCTACTGTAATGTCGCCAAATATCGTAATAAATCGGTCATTTCCGGAACGTTATTTTCCACATTATTTTTCTGTATTCATTTTTTTTCACCGTTTATAACCAGACTTTAGTACATAGCGATAAAGGATGAATGATTGTAAATAATCTAATGCCTTAATAATAATCTATACCTTTCCGGCTTCCGTATATCAATGACATGACAGCTTTGCTGCTTCATTCATGCAATCTGTTTTAATTGTATCATAGCATGTGACAGGTGTTAGGGTAATATGGGGAAACCAAGTGTACGTAATGTAACCATTTTGTTTAACACATCAAATACATGAAGCTATGAGTAATATGTAGATCACGATGTAAATGAAATAGCTGATGATTTTGCAATAAATCAAATATTTGTCACACATGGTAACACAACCGATATTTTATGTTATGCTTAAAATAAAATATTTTCTTCCAACACCCACTATCGATAAAAAAGCACTGTTGTATGCACCTTTAAACATTTAGTGGCAAACAATAAATTCTTGTTGTTGTTGTTGTTGTTGTTTTATTTTATTATTTTTTACCAAACAGAGAAGCAGATTCTCTCACTGAAGATAATTCTAATCATAATTATGTTGAATAAAACTTTTAAACTTTGATAAGTGGGGCGTCCGTGGCCGAGTGGTTAAGGTCGTTGACTTCAAACCACTTGCCCCTCACCGCTGTTCGAACCCCGACAGGGACTTTGGATTCTTTCATGTGAGGAAGCTATCCAGCTAGCTTACGGAACGTCGGTGGTTCTACTCGGGTGCCCGTTCGTGCCTGAAATAATGCACGGAAGGGCACCTGAGGTCTTCCTCCATCAGTAAAGTTGGAACGTCGCGATATGACCTATACTGTGTCGATGTGACGTAAAACCCAAAACAAAATCAAAAACTTTGATAAAAACTTTATACAGATAATAAACATTCACTTTTCTTTTGAAATCCATTATAATTCAGATATAAATAATAATCATGTTCAATAAAACGAATTTCCCTACATACGTTACCCTATAGGGTCTCTAAGTGGGTTTATCCAAATATGTTCCGCTAGGACTATAATTATTATAATTAAAGACGCTTTTATTTTCATTTCTCAAAAACTTTATTTTTTTTTTTTTTTTGGTAATTTTTCTACATTTTTTATGGAAGTCAATAAATACTTTGTTTACTTTTTGCTACCCAAACGACACATTACTGCACGCTCAGCCTACTTTCTTTAATTGTTAAACTTCTAACATGCTTCCAACATGCTCTAAATCCATTATGTAAACATTATTAAACAAATGTTTGACATTTATAAAGAATTAGAAAATATGAATTTCTGAGATATGCCTTTACTTCAACCAAATGTCATAGGGCCAATGCCCTTTTTTAATGATATTACAATCTGTATTTAAGAAAGTAATATATTATGAAAAGGTGATAGATCATCAACATTCGGTATCTTATACGAGAATTTCACGCTGGGAGTATTAGATTCGTTTGAATAAATTTCCTAAATTAGATATACATGAGTGAGTTTGTTATGAAAACTATTTCGCTTTAAAAAAACTTGTGAAAATTACTGAAGCTTTAATAATTTTAGAAATAACTACAGGAAAATAATTCAAGGGCAACAGCTGTCCCTGATGAGGAAACAAGATTCAAACAATTAGACATATCATAAATACAATAACAGTCAAAGAAATATGGGTATTTATTTACAATCCAAGCTGCGCATGATTTATGCAAAATCTGAAACCTTTTAACGGTTCCCCCGCTTTTAACAGAGCGCAGACTATTTTTTGTGTGTAGTGTGAAGCTTGAGCCATAGGCCAGGTTAAATAAATTATCTTGTGCACATAACGGCCTTTTTTTCAACATGCATTTAGAGGAGAGGTTATTGAATCAAATGTTAAATGTTAAATGTAATTTTAACTACTCATACATCAAATTAAATCCATAAAGTGAGTCATTTAGTTTCCGCCCATTACTATACTTTTATCTTCATTACAAATTTTCGCTCGTATGTAAACATCTTGAACCATGAATTGTAAACAATGTTAAACATTTTATCACACTATCATATATCATCACTGAGTGATACAAGAGTCGCGCTTGGTGATTATATTTTACTATGACATAAGCAAAGAAACACACATACACATATTCAAAAATGAAGTGATACTACAGTAACTGCCACGCCCACAGGAAATGTCAATTAAAATACTACTGTACTATATTTTGCGAATTCTAGGCCATGATATATGTGATTAATAAATGGCAATTGTTTCATAATGATGTTTCGCCTCGACCTCACCCACAAATAATATTTATCACATTCTTTTTTAAGACCATGTTATTGGTCTTATGCATAACACATAATATTCAAGTTTTTTCTTTAACATTTTAGTAAGCCGATTTAGTAAATAAAGGGGTACATAGTTCTTGTCTTGACTTGTATACTAGGGGATTTATATTTATCATATTTTGATCATTATTTTGAAGAAGTTTTAATTGAAAGAAACAAACCTGAGCAAATGACATCTAATGTACTGGTCAGACTGCCCGGATGTGCTATTGATCAAGCTTTATTACGGCAGCATTGGCCTGTCATAGTTATTTTATTATTTATACACGAATGTCACTTATAAATGTATAGTAATTCCATTGTGGAAATATATATTGACACATATTTAATTTTGAATTGAGGAAATATAATATTAGATAATATTACAATATTTTTCAGATACTATACTATAGTCCTGATGATTGTTTCTATTATAATTTGGCCTTGTTTCGTTCGATTTGTGACCAGGAAAATCACAACCATTCATTAAGTCACTTAATTTATATGATTCAAATGACAAAATTTAGTATATACACACGTATGAACTGAAGTTTTCGTGGCTACTTTCCTTATAACATGTATGTTTTCTTAAAATAATATAGCTCTTTATCAATAGGTAAAGAGTTTAATAAACAACATTCTTGCTCATTTTATGTTTCCATCATTTTGATGAAGAATATACACGAATCTTTTACTTATATAAATGCGTAATATGTAACTTGTATATGAATATTTCATTGATCTTAAAATTGCAAATATTATCTTATTGTTTATCAAGCTATATGTTTGCATGAATAATGTTGTATTGATTGATATCAGCATCTCTCCCTATAAAGTACAGACATTTATCAGTTTATAACCTTCTTTCGCCTAAAAACATTGAAATATTGTAGAAAACAAAAGAAATTTAACTACTGACTTACCGAAGTAAACTTCCTTATTACAGTTTGGACACTTAGGCATGTTTTTATCTGTTTAAATCAATCCAACCTCACTTTATGAGAATAAATGTAACAGCCTTTCAGCGTAAACTATTCAACTATTCGCCACTGTCAACTGGCTCAATACGACACTTTAACGCGGGATTCGTGCCGTGTGCAAAATAAACAGCAAGGGCGGATTCGTACTTTATCATATTATGATTACGTGCTTTTATTTTTCATTCACATAAAAGCGTGTGAATGTGTTTGCGAGAACATTTGTTCTTAATTTGAAAAAAAAGAAGTTTTATGATTTTTTATACCAGTGCATTGATCTAGAAAGTACAAGAATGAAATATAATGAATTTCGTGTGATTCCATATTTTACTTATAGAACAGTTGTAGGCTTATTTCTTTCTTCTGCATCATTTAGCACTTGTTATAACAGAAGTAGACCCTTCATATTGATCAGTCTGGTGTCGCGTAATAATCAAACGGGCGTAACCAGGTCCACAGTAATATATGTTTTTTTTAAAACTTGCCTGTGAATTCGTTTACCAACAAAATCTTTGAAAATTGGTATATATCTTCAACATAGAACAATTATTTTGACAATATTTTTTATCGTCACAACAATTGCGTGGAATTGAGCAAAATCATAAAATTAAGCATCTTGCGTAGGGCATTTTGAAAAATTTCTAAAAGTATTAAATTAAGGTAAATAAATAAAAAAAACGTGTCAGGGGTATTTAACTTTGTTCCTAGTTTATTGTTTCATTTTTAACTGGTATTATGCATTAAAAGTTTTTGTTTGATTTTTCATTATTCATTTTCTTTAAAATTTTGACATTGCTTTTATTTCTTAATGCACGCTTTAATGTTACACTGTAACATGTTATAACAGAATGCATAAGAGCAAATACAGATAGGAAGATCTTAGTTAACCAATCTACTGTAATCGCTTTAACAATGTTATTAATCCTATTTCAAACGTTTCGATAGTAAATGTTACAAAGAAATTTTAACACTGTCAGTAACCATAAGCTGATTGTCAAGAACGTACAGGTTTTTTTCAGTTAATACTGTTATTAAAAAGTAAACGTTGTTTCATTGGATGATTCCAAATTTCATTGCACGAAATTAAATTTGATTGGTTAAAAATGTCACATTATAAAATTAATTGGTCTATTATTGTTATGGAAGTTGTTGTTCTAAAGTCCTTTCCTCTGAAGAGCCATAGATTGTACTGATATATTTGAAAGATGTTTTGAAAACAAATTGAGGAAAAGGACATCTTTTTAGTATTTTAGTTGTACAAAAATTCCGCTAGAACCAAAGCAGAACACTGGGATGGCCGATTTCTGGAAAAACTAGGTCAAAATGTCCAAAATCTTTTCCAAAACGAATACTACAAATTTAAAACTTGCCATTCATAGCCATACACATTTATTATCAAAGATAAAGGCCTAATAGCCTGTGTACACTCCTAAAATCATTATAATTAATAGTCTTGTTTTATTTATACGACTATACCCACAGCAGAGCTATTAAAAAGGTGTATTTTTCTGTCTGTAAGAAGACGTTACCTTCCATGTGGATCTAGTGCAACTGAAATATACGGTGTCCTGTCTGGGCCAGATAAAAACACCTATTGACATGCAAGATTTTTTCTAAAAGTCTTGTGTCGCCCTTTCGTATATTTATGGACAATGGTCTAAGTAAGTGCTACCGATTCATTTCCGACGGTTTTCATGTTTGTACAATCCTTAGTTTCCTCTAGGCTGCCAGGCTGCTAACTTCACAAATTTCGAAGCGTCAGAATGAAAAAAAAATAAAGTTCAATATCTTAAAAAATAAAGATCACGATATTGAACAAGAGCCATGTCAACATGGCCATCCCCCGCCGAATGTGTTTGCTCATTGGAAGAGTATATATGTAGTAGAGCAGAATAATTCAAGTTTAAGAGGTCTTGTAATTGATAACTGATGGCTGAAGTGATAACAGATTTGAAACCTATGTGAATACTGATGGCTGTAAATAACAAAGGGCAATAACTGAAAAATAATGCAGGGTATATTATCATTTTTGTGTGCTGCACCCCTCCTCAGTAAAATCTATCCACCTACGAAGTTTCAAGTTGATACCTCAAATACTTTTTTGAGATAAGCTCCCGACAAAATAGTATAAAAAAGAACATAGGACAATAACTCAAAAATTATATAGGGAAAAGGTTATCATTCTTGTGCACAGCATTCCTCCTCAATATGATCTATCCACCTATGAAATTTCATGTTGACATCTCAAACACTTTTGAGTTATGCTCCACTCAGGTGAAAAATTAAGTATGAAAAATAACAAAAGGCAATATTTCAAAAATTATGAAAGGTAGAGTTATCATTCTTGTGCACTGCACACCTCCTGAGTGAGATCTATCCACTTATGAAGTTTCATGTTGATATCTCAAAGGCTTTTTGAGATAAGCTCCCGAACAAATAGTATGAAAAAGAACAAAGGGCAGTTACTCAAAAATGGTATAGGGAAGAGTTATATTTCTTGCGCGCAGCATTCCTCCTCAATAATATCTATCCACCTATGAAGTATATGTTGACATCTCAAACACTTTTGAGTTATGCTCCACTCAGGTGAAAAATTAAGTATGAAAAATAACAAAGGGCAATAACTCAAAAATTATGAAAGGTAGATTAACATTCTTGTGCACTGCACACCTCCTGAGTGAGATCTATGCAAGTTTCAAGTTGATGCCTCAAATACGTTTTTTGATATGCTCCGGACAAAAATGTCGGACGGAAAGACGGACGGATGGAAGGACGTTCTCACAGGACAGTAATTATGTGGCTACTCTATTGTTCTCTCTATTGTTCTTTAAGCCACACAGAAAATAGCCACATAAAAGCATTACAGAATGAATGACATCAAAGAGAAAGAACAGTTACCTATTGTCCCTCTAGCCACATAATTACTGTCCTACGAGTGCGGACGGACGGAAGGACGGACGAAGACTATTTCTATATCCCCCGCCGCCTTTCGGCGGGGGATAAAAAAGGCGTGGAATGATCTAAGTAAGTGCTACTAATGCATTTCCGACCGTTCTCGTGTTTGTTCCAATCTTTGTTTTCTGTAGGCTGCCAGGCTTCTAGACTGTTAACTTCACGAATTTCGAAGCATTAGAACGAAAAAAAAGTTCAATATCTTAAAAGATAAAAATCACGATATTGAAAAAACACGGAATGGTATAAGGAAGTGCTACAGATGCTCACTTCACAAATTTCGAAGATCCGTCAGAAAAAAAACTTAGTAAATCAGTTGATCGGTATTTTGTAAGGAGTCTTCTAATTGGTCAATAGCAACGAAACGGCAACGTTTCGCACAAGGATGCCTGATGGCGTAGAAAGCAACCGAAAAACCTTTTGAAACTCGGAATTTTTAGCATGAATGCGCTCGTTTACTGATAGATATTTCATGAACTGGAAGGGCTAGAGACTTGGGGTCGGTTTCATTTGGAAGCTAAATACAAACGTGAAATAGTGATAAAAGTCTTTTTATGGTATGGACAGTTGTTTTCACAACGGCCCGGGAAATGAACTGAACTGTATCCATTTTCGCAAATGACAACGTTTTTTCGAGTCAACCGTGAAAGATTCCTTTGCAGATTCGTTATGTCTTAATCACACTTATCGCATTAAAATGGATTGTGTCAGTTGAAAAGGAATCAAACGAATCGATGACCGGATAAGTAAAACCTCAGTAGTCGTGGGATTCGAACATGAGATCTTCAGATTAGGAGTTTTGATGCTCTGCGCAAGCTTTTAAAACCAGCTTCGTCACTTCTTTCATCACATGTTCCTGAAACAGAATTAAAGAAATTATAAACATTGTTTGCAGATGTGTATCACGGAGGGTTTGTAAAATTTCAATAATGGGTATAATACATACATATTCCAGTGAGTGTTCCACACCGTACAATCAAATGGGCAGACAGCAGTTCAAGCGTCGTATATACATGTCGGTGCAGGAAATACAATTGACGGACGGTAAGTATTCATCTATTTTTATCAACTAACTAACTAACGAACCAACCAACCAACCAACCAACCAACCATCCATCCATCCATCCATCCATCCATCCATCCATCCATCCATCCATCCATCCAACCAACCAACCAACCAACCAACCAACCAACCAACCAACTAACTAACTAATACTCTTTACTTTAAATTAATTTACATGCTGTTAAATAAATCATTTATTATGGTTAAAAATTTAGAAATTATTGAAGAGTAGATGGATTCCGTAAGCATGACGTCTAGCTATTAGAAAGTATCATGAATGAATCAATATTTTAAATGAACAAAAAAGTTTAACTCTTTCCTAGTTACTGTAGCACAAAAGCGCTGAAAATTGTTTTCCTTGAACGGCTTTCAGCGTTATTCATTCTTGTTGAATGGCTGTCGATGTTATCATTAAAAAGAGGCGAATGGCTGATGACGTAACTAAAATTTTGATGACACTCAAACTTAAAAACCCTAAAGCTTTAACAGAAAAGCATTTTTGGAGGTATTGTTTGGAATATTTTATGATATTTGAGGTTTACGAATCGTATAATAAAAGGATTAATTATAGCTTTTGTGACTTAAAAATGAATATGCCGCATCTCAACGGGTAGTGTGGTTATTTTCAGTCAAAATTCACGTGAAGTAAAGCTTGCACAGGGACAGAAATTTGTTAGTATGCTCCTTTGGATGTTTACTACGAATCCATAACATTGATTTACTCAACACAGTTGGGATATGTTAAAAATAAATGAATACTTATCGTACGTCAATTGTGTTTCCTGCGCCGAAGTGTATATACCGGTACAGCTGTCGACGCTTTAACTGCTGTCTGCCCATTTGATTGTACGGTATGTGTTCGGTATTTTACTAGTTTCCTAAAGAAATCATGAATGAAATCTTTCACTAGCAAGACAAGTCTTTGATATACATGTATAATCTAACTAACAAGATCTATGTCTGTGGATTTGTCTTGATTTTAATGTATTTTTCATCTAAAAATGGTGTTAAAAGCTAATAAGTAATACATGGTATATCTAATTTAGATGTAACTACCACAGGCACAAGTATCGCACCTGGGAAGAAAACATATGACCATATTGATAAATACCGTCGCACAAGGAAATCTTGCGGACATATTGCTTGGTTTAGATGGGTTATATACATGAGTTCCATGATTAACGCCGTATGAACACATCTGCGGATGTTTCTCAATTCAAAATTTGACCTTGACCATTATAAAATGTTAAATTCTGCTTAAACAGGTGCTAGGGGGCGTGGACGGTAGTTTGCACTTGACAATACCGTCAATGAACATGCTCAATCAAATTGAGCCTGCAACAATTTCAATTTTGCCGTTTAGGACTTTCTTATTTTCTCTATTAATGGGCTTTGTGCAAAGAAGGCCCTTCAAACTGATACAAACTGATAAAGCCCCATACTTGGTTCAACTTAAATTGCCATAATGCACATTAAGATGTCTTTGTAATTTTACTTATTGCTGAAGCTCTTTTGACAAAAAGCATATTGGTTTGGTTTGCGGCGCCCTCCACTACAACAAAAGATCCGTCCAGTTCGGTGGATACTTTACTGCTCTGCTATCGTCCTCCGTTTCCTATCATGGAAAGCTCATTATGTTTATCTACTGAATACATTTCTTTCATCGGATTATCTAAATTAAGAAACTGATATTATTTCATCATAAGCTATAGATATAATGCATATACTAGGCCCTACATTCAACAATAACAAATGTTATTGAATTGAAATGTTAATTGTTTAAATTAAACGTTTACGATATGTATCAAGGTGAATTGCAACATAAACTGAAGGGAGTAAACTCCATTCGAAGTGCCTTCCAATGCAAAGGTGTGTTATTGACTTGAGTATAAATAGTCAAAACCGTATATGAAAACAGATTCAGCACCTATTTTAAATTGCTTGCTTTTTTCCAAACATTTTAATTACATTTTCCTATGGAAAGGCAATGTTTTCTTATCTCCGTATGCAAATAATGGACTGTGCAACTGTCTGTAGTTTACCGAGCTTTAATATCGTGGAACCAGGCTGAAATTAAATCATGCGTAAACGCGTTTCATCTATAAATAGCAATGATAAACCTAGAGGGGAACTGTAAAGTAATAGGTCACCATTTGGCAACTTAATTCTATAATGCCTACGTCACATAACTAGAGGGGACCAGCCGATATAGATGGATCGATGGGACACCGTTGACAATTTGAGATCGGAGAGAAACATTTCAATAATGTCCGGAAAGAAGTGGGTGGTCATTCACCCTCTGTGGTCCGGTAGTTATTCGGACGGACTCCGAAAGGTATTCACCCGGTGAAAACACTTGGCATCTTCTCGCATCCGATCGATATTCTTAAGTTAATCGGCAGAGTATCCTATGGTAAATGTCCGATTGCCCTCCGTTATCCGGCCGGGTTTGCCTGCCCGTACTCTGCCTTGTGCCCTGTCCTGTTTTTCTTTGGAGTCCTCCTGGGCTCCTTGCCGCTGACGCTTGTTGCTGGGTCGGATGGGGGCTGCGTTCATTGAATGCCGCCTTTCCTTGTCGATCTTGTTTATCATATTTTACAGCCATCGTACAATGACCCTAAAGTATACGGACAAAAGCCGTGCGATATCCGACCAGCTGTCAGACGGTATTCGAATGGCATGTTCTCCCTTTTTCCTGCCGTTCTTCGTGTTCCCCTCTTTTGCTGGCCATTTGCTTTGTTTTTTTTGGTTAGCTTGCCCTCCTCCCCTCAGACTTCTTTCTCACCGTTCTTTTCTGGAAGGCATATAACACCTTGAAATCAAAGTTTTCGATAAAAGATTGTAAATGGAACTAACATATGACATGTGTGAAAATGCAGAACTTTTAATGAGAGAACATATGTGTGTAATTAAGTTTCTTTATTCTCGCCATCGGTTGCCCGTACAGGCGAGTCCTCAAGAAGAGTATTATTCGTTTTAGATTTTTAAGGACAGCGCAAGATACAAATACAGCAAGAAGTCTCAATTTCAGAAAAATTATGAAAAACAAGATTAACAAGGAAGGGCGGAGTTCAATGAAATAAACCCGACACTATCCAGCAACACAGGACCACATGCAAGGAGCCTAGCAGGACACCAAACAAACCAGGAGAGTGCACAAGGCAAAGCCAAGAAGCTTCTCCATCTAATGCTGTCCAAGTGTTTAAAGCTCTTATACACGGGACCTCATTTTAAGTCTCGACCGAAACAACTCAACAGAAATTTCAGTTGGCCAGCCTCGGCATCGTTCCTTGACAGCCTGTCAAGCAGGTATATAGTAATAATCTCTTCACTTTAGTAAGGGATTGATAACTTCTGTAGAACGTAAGGGAACTTCTTGGTCAAGAGTTGAACACGGGTCGCCTTGTTCACAGTCCAACGCTTAACCTACCGTAAGGTCTGTTAAATACTCCCAATGTTATCCTTAAGGGCACCTTAAGACCATACGTGCAACATATTGCGTCTATCCGGGTCCCAGCCGGTAACCTGCCGAGTCGCCTTCGGTGACCGCTCGGATATCGCTCGAAAACTGGAGGATTATTTAGCGCTCAGAATGTGAAAATTTTCACCGACATGCAAACGATACCAAAAGGTGTCCGGCCGGGTATCGGAGGGTATTTCACTGTGTCTGCTGCGGTAAGCTGGCAATGTACCGGATGCCGCAAGAAAAAACTCCGCGCTAAAATTCTCCGATTACCCGTACGGTGTCTCATCGGTGACTTGACACCGGACGGTCACCGGCCGGAGACCTTAAAAAATTTCAGCCCGTTCAGACATCGGTACCCAATCGTAAACCAATTGAGACGACGTGTCGCGCTCAACATTTGGGTCGCTACCTTGAAGGTCAAGGTCACAGCATGACCTTGAACAAAAATTGTGTCCGTCCCATAACCTGGTTATTTGAAGCCGGATTTTACAACTTTTTCACAGAAATGATCACCATATTGAGACAACGTGTCGCGCTCAACATTTGGGTCGCTACCTTGAAGGTCAAGGTCACAGCATGACCTTGCAGCAAAATCGTGTCCGGCCCATAACTTGGTTATTTGAAGTTGGATTTTAAAACTATTTCACAGAAATGATAACCATATTGAGACAACGTGTCGCGCTCAACATTTGGTTCGCTACCTTGAAGGTCAAGGTCACAGCATGACTTTGCAGCAAAATCGTGTCCGGCCCATAACTTGGTTATTTGAAGTCGGATTTTAAAACTATTTCACAGAAATGATCACCATATTCAGACAATGTATCGTGCACAACATTTGGGTTGTTTTTACCCTTTGAACTTTGTCTGTGACATAACTCTGACACTACAAGAGGTATACCTTCCTGTGTCCAAAACCTATTCGGGGAGCATCACCCGGTTCAACCGGCTCTTGTTTTTTTTGTTAGTGTTGTTTTTTTTGGAGGGGGGATTTTTTGTTGGTCATTTGCTTCTTAAAAGTTTAAATATCGTTTAATTGGGATAAATTTAAAAATATCTAAGGCATTATGATAAACCATGTCGCGTCTATATATATCAATAAGATACATGGCGTTGGATTCCTGGCACAATACGTCGTTCACTAAAGGGTACCCATCATTTCACATTATAAAACGAGTACTACTAGTATTACATAAAGGATTTTCATGTCTTAATGATTCCGCTTTAATTCAAACAAGGCATGCTGAAGGACAGCTAAATCCCCTTCCGCAGTGAACCTTTTACCAGTCACGACCTTGATGTTATGCCATGCATATCATAATTATGATGGTGATTATTTGTGCCATGTTATTTGAAATCTTCCGTAAAGTAAATAAAAGTTATGAAAAACATATAACCTTGACCTTGGGGGTAGCAATTTGTGTCGAGGAATTTTAAAACCTTTGAATTGTCAAAAAGTTATATAGCGGACATGAAAAATAGATGTTTTTTACATTGGACCTTTGAGTGTGACCCTGACCTTCAAGATGTGACTTGATTATTGTGTTCTGACAATGGTGTCATAATGGTGATCATTTCTGCCAAGTAATCTTAACAAGAGGACCATGATGGCCCTGAAATCGCTCACCTGTATATAGGCCCCCGGGCAAAGGCCAATTTTAAACCAGGGGATTTTATTTAAACAAATTTGGTAGATACCCATTAGAAGAAGTTTCATGATAAATATCTAAGCTCTAACTCTTTGGGGTTTTTATAAAAAGATTTTTTTAAGTTTTGACTATAATTACATAAAGGGAAAAACAACAATGCCCCCCCCCCCCTCGAAGGAGCAAATTCTGACCCCAGGGCTTTTATTTGTAGACACTCACTAGAAGATATTTCATGCTAAGTATCTAAACTCTAGCTTTTTGGGTTTTTTAAAAGAAGATTTTAAGTTTTTACTATACACATATAAGGAAAATCAATGACCCCTGTGGCGGGGCCAATTTTAACCCAATGGCCCTTATTTGAACAAACTTGGTAGACACCCATTAGAAGATGTTTGTGCTAAATATCTTAGCTCTAGCACTTTGGGGTTTTTAAAAGAAGATTTTTTAAGATTTTACTATATACATAAATGGAGAAACAATGACCCCCCTGAGAGAGAAACAATGACCCCCTGGAAAGGGGCCAATTTTACCCCAGGGCTTTTATACACTAACTAGATGATGTTTCATGCCAAGTATTTAAGCTCAAGCTCTTTCGGTTTTCTAAAAAAAGATATTTTTCTTTCGGTTGTCATGGCAACCAGAGTTCTGCTTGGAAGTAAATTCTTTGAATAAGTTTTAAAGATAACTACCAAAGAAACATTCCTGTGAAGTTTGAATGAAATTGGATGAGCGGTTTATGAGGAGATGTCGTTTAAAGTAAAAGTAAGACTTTTTATTATAAAATGAATAGCTTTTTACATTTGACCTTGGGAGTAGCAACCTAATTATTGCACTCTGCACATCGTCTCATTATGGTGATAACTTTTGTCAAGTTATTTAAAAAACCAGAAGTTTAAAAGTTTTTGAGTGGAAACGAAATGTAGACTTTTATTACGAAATGAAGAGCTTTTAACATTTGACCTTTAAGTGTGACCTTGACTTTGGGGGTAGCAACCTAATTATTGCGCTCTGCACATCGTCTCGTTATGGTGATTACTTGTACCAATTTATTTAAAAAAAATTCAGTGGTTTAAAAGTTATGGAGCGGACACGAAAGTATTACGGACGGACTGACAGACTGAGACCATTCCTATAATCCCTTTACGCTATGCGGAAGGGGATTAAAATCTGCGCAGATCTAAACAGACATCCGTCTACGTAGCAATATTGTGGTTATTCTTAGAGAATGCAGTGCACAGCTGACCATTCCTAAGCAGCCATTTTACGCGTGCGTAAAACCTCGCTTGTATTTTTATTTAGGACTCTTTAAATAAAATATGTCATTCCACAGGAAATCAAGCGTCTTATTCAAATTCATATAAGTGTCTGCTGTTTTGCAGCCGAACTTGGCAATCAAATTAGCAAATAAAAACAATTTCCCGGCAGGAAGCAGTCGCAACTACTCGGCCCTTTCCGTCAGTCATCGGATAAGGACCTCGAACACAATAGTATGAATACTCGTACACAGAACGGATGCGGTATTTCGGTCTAACCTACGCTAAGAAACTAAACATGTAAACAAATAGTAATTTAATGTTGGGAGTTGTTGACAAGTTTATTTCCAATATATGTAGTAAAAGTTCACCTAAAATTAGTGAATTCATAGGTACAAAAGCAAACAACACATTATTTATATATGTATTATTATGGTTGTAGAAACCGAAAGTACAAAAAACCAACCTGTTGACATTTAGTCGGATTTGTTTAAAATTGAACATCAGTGGGCATATTTAAATTACACATTGTTGTCATGCATATTTTTGAGCATAAGAGTACCGGAACAGACATTAGATGTCAAATATATATACATTCGTTTTACATTATCTCTGTTTCTGTTTACATCAGAAAACTTCTGTTTCCGAGGTAATTATAGATAATAGCCGAGGATGTCCGATTGGGCAGGAAGTCTTCACTTTAATTTCCCGGCAGACCCTCTACACTTCCCCCTGATAATTATTGTTAAATCCATGAAAGTACAATAGGCTACACCGCATGTAACACCGTTTTGTGCTAATTCAGAAAGGATGAAATTTAAAGTTTTTAAAAATTTAATTTTTTGCGCACTGCTGCTGTCGAGCACAGACGCGATGGAGTCAGGAGAGAGTAAATGCCCAAGGTTTGCTTTCGAACAAAAACTTCTTGAAAGCCTTGTCCGTTTGGAACATTCAGTTAAGACAATTGGGAGTAAGATTACCAGCCTTGAAGAACGTATGCTCAACTTAGAAAATGGAGGCAAGTATGGTGTATTATTAAAATCTTAATATTTTAAAGCCGTCATTTGTTGGTATCAACTTCATGTTATACTAGTATGTTACATTTTAATCTGTTCTTACAATCTTACCCGTTGATTATTTCAATACAATACTAAATATACGTAGAAGAATGAATTTATGAAAAGATACACATTAAGCTAAGCTAAGTTGAATAAAGTTAAGCTAAGCTGCTAAGCCAAACAAAGTTAAACTAATTTAAGTTTAGTTTAATTAATAAAAGTTATGTCAAGTTATGGTATGGTTAGACAGGTAAGGTAAGGTAAGTGTTTGGGTCAAGGTTATGGTTTTGTCAGATCAATTCGAGTCAAGTCATTATACAATGTAATTATACTGTATCCATCTTCACAAAAAAAAATAAGATACACTGTATCATTCATCCCGTGGAAGAACTCCTATAAAAGACATGAACTTTTTATCTCAAAAACTTATTTATTATATTATAAAGAAGTAGTAGTTGAAATAGCAGAAATATCAACCATTACACCACAAAAACAAAGCAACAAAAAACATAACACTTCATTCTGCCATCTATAGGATATATTATAACCATTTTGACAACGGTTAATTCACGTACCATTGAGATTTATATATAAAAAAAGAAACATTCCGTCGGTTATCAGAAAAAATACGTTTGCTAACTCTTGCAGCATCTCCGTCCCTTTGCGTGGCATAAATCCGTGCGTTTCTTGAGGACGATATTAAATCGCACTTTTATGTTTGATATTCCAAAATACATCAATATCAACAATATAGCTACAACTATGGAGCCTCTAAGGTGACATTTTCGACACTTTTTTCCCGGCAATTAATTCGTTTTTACGAAGTCTTATTTAACGTCATTGTAAGCTTGACAAAGAATCTCCTAATCTTACAAAGGGATCATTTACAAGCCTGGATCAACTTTGCGATTATAAGCCGAATGGTTCTCAAGTTATTATATTTAAGTGAACAGGGTGTTTGGGTGATAGGTTATTCTCTTTCCAAAATGGCCGCTTTTTCCCCATTCTCAATTACATGTTCCTATCAGCAATGTTTTAATTTTTGAGGCAATTTATCTGACATGTTTCTTTACAAAAGAAACATGCTATATTATTACATTCATCTATCATATACATTAGCGAGGGGGCGGCGGATGGGGCTCCAGACTTTCACTTAACTTTTTAAAAATTATATTTCCTTACAATTTATGTATGGGCACCGTGCGATCATAAAAACATAACATTTTATTTCAAAACTCAATAATTTCGACAGAACGCAACAGAAAAAGAATGTCCGTGTTTGGATTTGAAGCACAAGACCCCCATTTTAACAAAATTTTCCTAGCGCGTGTAATATCACGGCTGTGGCGGCAACGCTATTTCCAGGCGATTATTTTAATTTATATACAATAGTGTTAAGTTATAAAACTCGTAGAGAAAAATAATCACTATTTATATTGCATTTACATGTCTTAAATTCAGTCAGGAACTAAGTTTCGAGGCCTTATTAAGTAATAGAAAGAGCACCGAAACACGAGGCTATCTGATTTGTACGAGAGGGCGTAGCCCCCGAGTATTTATCAGATTGCCGAGTGTTTTGGTGTTCTTTCTCTTTTGTATCATAGTCAAACATAAAAGCACGTTCCCTGTTTACACAATATGAAACCCCGGCAAAAATGAACCAATGAACGAACATCTGAATATGACATTTCTGTCGCTTTCCCTTTCTCTGCCGTCACAATATGTAAACCCCAGCAAAAATGAGCCAATCAATGGGCATGCTCTGGAGTGCGGGTAACTAATACCCGCACTCCAGTTAACGCACTGTGCATGTATATGTATACGATTTAACCCTGACACATTTTCAACAGAAAGGTCTCCAAACTATGATACAATAACTATTACCACAATTCTTTGAAACCCTAGAAAAAATTTAATTCCTTTTTACGAAATATTATTTCGTATATACGAATGATTATTTCGTAATTACGAAATAACATTTCATTTTTACGAATAAATATTTCGAAATTACGAAATAATATTTCGTAATAACGTAATAATATATCGTAAAAACGAATTAATATTTCGTAATTACGAATTAATATTTCGTTTTTACGAAATAATATTTCGTAAAAAGGAATTAATATTTCGTAAAAACGAATTATTATTAAATTTTACCCATGAAATATGGTGCTATATCAATCAGATATATTTCATATTTTTTTAAAAAATATATGAAATATAAATATGAAAGTGGGCGGAGTCAATATTTATTTTAAGGGACTTCTTTCGCCCTTTTGTTTGAAAAATCTGATAAATACAAAACAACTTTTTATTGAATTTTGTTTTGTAAACTATCTAGCATGATAGAAAATGGTCTAACTACGAACGCCAATAATTTTATTTCAGTAATTAACGCTGTACAGACGTTTAAAAGAAATGTTTACATGACGTCACAATGTAGCGCCAAACAGCGCGTGCTTACGCATAAATTACTTCGCGCTGTACAGTTGCAGTTGGTAGCAAGCAAGGGAGTTCGTTGTCATTTTCTTTGATAATGAAATTAAATAAAAAGTTTATTTTTCCGTTTTTCGTGAAATATGGTATATATTTTCACTCAACATGATAAAATGCCACATATTTTCACTCGCCGTACCGGCATTTTATCATGTTTCGTGAAAATATATTCCATGTTTCACGCAAACGAAAAAATATCCTCTTAATATTTCGTAATTACGAATTAATATTTTGTAAAAACGAATTATTATTTCGTTATTACGAATTATTATTATTTCGTTAATAAGAATTAAGTTCCGCGGAAAAAAGGTGCGGAAAATGTCACTTTAGGGGCTCCGTATATAACAATATGATTCCATGACATCTTTTAAAGTAAAGTAAAATCACATAGAAAATATTTAAAGACTATGTGTGCGTGATTCAAAGAAATACTCTCATATTCGTTTCATGTAACCAGAATACCATCCCGCTGCAACACTTTCTTCTCATTACAAATTCAAAAGCGTAGTCTGACATTGTCACGGTGACGGGTTTGACCTAGATGTATAATCGAGAAGCATTTTGAATGACTTTAACTCGGACTAATGATTCAAGATTAAGAACATAGTTCATCAAGTGAGCACTAAAAGTGTTTGTAAATATTCTTTCAAATTATTCAATCGCCTTCCATCAGTACGTAAGTAATTTTAATAGTTATTTATTGGTGCCTTTTTTACTTTCCAGGCAAGAATTGTAGAAATGCGATTGCCTTCACAACCGTTCTTAGTAGAGAAACAACTTTTGAGTCAGGAAATATTATCAAATTCAACTCTGTATTGAACAATGAGGGAAATGGGTACAATCGCAACAGTGGAATGTTCAGAGCACCTATATCTGGAACTTACATCTTTGCCTTTCAGATCGAGCACTGGGATACTAAAGAGATAACTGGCCAACTTATGCTGGAAAACGTTCTTCAATCCAGTGCAATTATAAATCCGGGAGGGAAAAGTACACAGGCTACAGGACATGCTGTTGTCACGCTTCTGAGCGGACAGTATGTTTGGGTTCAAACTACCGGCGGTAAACTGTATGGGTCAGACACGTTCTATGGGACAGCATTTAGTGGAGCCTTTCTATATTGATGAAAAGACTTGACAGAATTTTGAAAATTAATTTTAGATTTGTTGCAAATATTGTATTGCTTTTTTTTCTTTGTCTATGAACTACTTCTCTGAAAGTGACTTTTGACAAATCAAGTCTATGACTACAGCCATGTACATGTATTCTCATAACTGTAAGTGCTTTTGTTTTTATGATGAAATATTTCTAAACATTATTGGTATATCATAAATAAGCTGTTCATGAAAGGTACGTGTACGAGGGTGGGTAATGCAGTATAGACAATAAATTCAACAAAAGAACATCTATTTTACAATATTCTATGTCATCCCTTCAAAATCCCCTCTTACAGAATGCAAAGTTCCAGACGTTTATTCAAATTTTAAATGCTTCAACATAGTTCTTCTTAGGTATACCTCTCAATAACTGAATATGGCCGACCCAAGTCCATTTCTACTCTTGTAGCGCAATGACGTGAAAACTTTTTTCAGTCAGGAAAGAGGAAAAGGTCGCAGGGTGCTAATCTGGCGACTATGGTGGATGTTAAAGGACAGTCATTCCACACAAGTCATCTTTTTAAAACTTACATTTGACAGAACGGCCTCTATAAACAGAAATGTGGACAACAGTACCATGGGTACTAAAAAGATAACGTACGTAACTTTCTTGACACAAGTCAATCGCTTGGCAATGCATGGTCGACGAACATTTCGGCAGCCCAAATGTTACTGTTTCATTTGCGAACTGTTAGTATCATCAGACACTGGTATTATCGTCAGAGACTGGTATTATCGTCAGACACTGGTATTATCATCAGACACTGGTATTATCGTCAGACACTGGTATTATCGTCAGAGACTGGTATTATCGTCAGACACTGGTATTATCGTCAGAGACTGGTATTATCGTCAGACACTGGTATTATCGTCAGACACTGGTATTATCATCAGACACTGGTATTATCGTCAGACACTGGTATTATCGTCAGACACTGGTATTATCGTCAGACACTGATATTATCGTCAGAGACTGGTATTATCGTCAGAGACTGTTAAAATCACCAGATACTGCTATTATCATTAGATAGTGTTATTATCAACAGATATTGTTATTATCATCAGATAATGTTATTATCATTAGATACTGCTATTATCCTCAGAGACTGTTATTATCATCAACCCCTGATTATTTGGATACATGCTGTGATGTATAGATGTAAAGAACCAAAACAATAGTCTCCTAAAATTGTGTCAGACATTGGTACTACTGTTATTTTGAGATGGTGTTTAAAAAGTTATTTATTGACTGTGATATATCCTGATATTAATCTAACAAAAATTGGATGGTAACGAATATTCAAGTTAAAACCTGCCGACACATCTTTCCATGACTTACAACTTGACTTGACTAGGAGAAAGGAAACCGTTTGTCTCATTTTGGCAGCTTGTCTTAAAAAGCGGCTTTGGATTTATCTTTACATATTGATGTATGTGCTTGATACGGTCTCCAATAGATGTTATCCGAATCGTAGGTTTCCGTAGGTACAAACAAACTTTTAACGGTGCACTACTGGCTGCAATAGATTTGTTGCGCATATTCGTACCTACGGATTAGCTGGGAAAATTCCAAATATTCTTAATTCCGGAGTTAATCTATTAGAGGATAAATAAAATTTGGAAAGTGCCCTCTAAAAGTCATCAAGACTAACAAGCAGCACACCTCCAGATACATGCTAATTTTCGTGCACTGGTCAGTACATATTTCGGTATATTTCCATTAAATGGTGGTTTTGTCTGGAAAGTCAATTTAAGATATTTAGCATGGTAAGGATAAATAATACATAATTGAGTGAATTCATTGTACTAAATGTTTATAATTATAAGAAGTCACAAAATCTTCCCATGCAAACTTTTATTCCATGGTTAATTATTATACTAATTAGAATACACAAGTCATATGCAAGTTCGTTCTTTACAATACAATACAAGTTTTTATTTCCAAGGTTAAACAGAACACTTTTCTTCTGTTGAGTATCAATGTAGAAAAAAACAACACAGCTTCATGTTCTTACGGAAGAGCATTAGTGCCAGGTGTATGTTTTTTATTTACTCGAAATTTCGAGTTACTAACTCGAAATTTCGACTTACATATCTCGAAATTTCGAGATAGTAAGTCGAAATTTCGACTCAGTAACTCGAAATTTCGAGTTACTTATCTCGAAATTTCGAGTTACTAACTCGAAATTTCGACTTACTATCTCGAAATTTCGAGTTAGTAACTTAGTAACTCGAAATTTCGACTTATTAACATTACAAAAATGGCCAAAGTTATTAGTTAGATGATATAAGACATAGTAGGGAGTGCCGTTGAACGATGGAGATAGAGAAACGGGTGCCTGGACAAAAACTATTGAAATTAAACTTAAACTTAGAAATGGCATGTACACACCCGACCTCAAAAACACAAGGCTTCCTTTAATTTGTACGTTCAGGCGTTCTTCACACCTTATATTGTATACCATCTGTTCGAACATATCTTTTCACTAATCATACTTTTCTCATCCCTTTGAATAAAACGATCCTATAATTCACGTGTGGGACATCTGCATGAGGAACGTATCGCGGCGTGGCCAAAATAGGGCGTGCTGAGGCCTTTGTCAAACTTGTTGGACTGACTATATTTCTTGTAAAATCGGATGCTTTTATATTATTCCCAACATATATATAACAACAAGTTCCACTTTTATCAACTTTTATCAACACAATATGAATCAAAGTATTAGTAAATAATGAATAATGTTACAAAAAACATTATTAGTATAAAGAAACGTGACAGACTAACTGGCGTATACACGCCATTTAAAACTTATTTAACACATGATATTGCACAGTTTACAATAGGGTAGTTTTGGACTTGTTGTTTCTCCACATGATGGTTGTATGTGTGCTTAAGAAAAGAGAAACATCCGGTTAACACGGAAATGTAGAAAGTGTGAATTTACACCCCCCCCCTCCACAAAAAAAAGAAGGATATGTTCTGTATGTGTGGACAATTTGACCCTATTTAATGGTTCTGTTAAATAAATGTTTAAGGTGCTCTGTCAATGTGCAACAGCTACACACGAAAGAAAGTATCTTGAATTCAATCCTTGCTTTCATCGGCAACCAATGAAAGTCGTGCAATGTAAGTCGAAATTTCGAGTTACTAAGTCGAAATTTCGAGATAAGTAACTCGAAATTTCGAGTTAGTATGTCGAAATTTCGAGTTAATAAGTCAAAATTTCGGGTTAGTAAGTCGAAATTTCGAGTTAGTAACTCGAAATTTCGAGATAAGTAACTCGAAATTTCGAGTTAGTAACTCGAAATTTCGAGATAAGTAACTCGAAATTTCGAGTTAGTAAGTCGAAATTTCGAGATAGTAACTCGAAATTTTGGGATAAGTAACTCGAAATTACGAGTTAGTAAGTCGAAATTTCGAGTTAGTAACTCGAAATTTCGAGATAAATAAGTCGAAATTTCGAGTTAGTAACTCGAAATTTCGAGTTAATAAAAAACATACACCTGGCACTAATGCTCTTCCGTATATGTTCTTGTAGTAAATAGGAAGGAAAAAACTATTCCCGAAAAAATGAATCCATTAATTATCCGGCCATAATTCTCGTACAATATAATACCTGTTTTAATGTACATATTGTATTAATTACATTACACTCATAAACAGACACGCTGTTCAAACACAATCTCATATACACAGATTATTTTTCTTGAATGTTTATAGCTATTAGAAAGAAACTTTAGTGCATTATAGATCTTGTTTAATGCATATGAAAATCAGAGGTAGAGTTTACCTAGATGTAGGGAAGTAGCTCACTACGCAGGTGCGTAGATGGCAAGTCCATGAAACGGTGAAAAGGTGAAAATCCTGGGAAATCTTTTTAGGATAACATTCTGCGAAATGTGTGTTAGTCGATTATTTATATCATGTTTTCGGGTTCGAACCTTTTTTTCATAAGAATCTTGCATGTAAAATGAGTATTAATTATGATAAGCTGAATTCGTATCCACATAATTATACACTGCTAATGTATAAGAACCGGTCCTTGTATTTTATGAACATATCTTTGTTTATCAGATTGTTGTTGTTGTTGTTTTGTCTGCTTCATCTTTTGACCAGGTACAGGAGATTCAGAACATAGCAAACAAGATCAGTCAGTACAAGACTAATATAGACTCAAAACATACTTGTATGCGGGTGTGTGCGCTACGTAAATATTCAAATAATGACCTCATTTGTGAAAATATGCGTGTAACGCGTATCCAGCAAAATTAAAATCCATTTAGATTAATTCACATCCAAGATTTTACATTTTGGATGTTTCTGTCTATTTATTTTTGGGATGAGCGTGTACATTTTAAATGATTTCATGCATTTTAGTGGAATAAAGTTTTTCTTACATTGAAGTATATTTTCAACCATTTATATTTTTATTAATTAAAACGATTGCAGTATGTAAATTTATTGGAATTGAAGTTTTTTTTTCTATAGAGAAATTATATACGTAGCGGCTCGTAACAAATTGTCTATACTATTAGTTAGAAGATTTTTACGGGTAATATGTCCCTATATAAACGGTTGTTTGGAAATATAACCCGAGCCTCTAGGTATGGTGTACATGAGAATTTCAATGACGTTGCGCGTTTGTAACGTCGTAATTCATATCTTTATACACGACTTCTATGATTAAATAGATAAATCTTAACTTTTAATAAAATAAAGCAAGTGAGTAGATATATGAAGTCTTCTTTTTCCTGCTTTTGACAAGCTATATGTCCATGTAAAAACGGTCCTTTGTTATATATTACATTTATAAGCTTACAAGTTGCACCGTTAAAGATCCTGTATGTTGTTGTTAAGGTTGTATACCACACTTTAGTAAATTTTATATATGTATTTAATTATGTTTATAAAACAATTTTCAAACATCGAAGAATATGTAAAATAGTTACTGCAAATATTAGTACATATTATATGTAATCATTAAAATATATGCATTCATTTCTTATTGAAAAATTTGACTAAGACTTTATAGAAAATAATTTTTTTATTTCCTCCTTAAACATGAAACGTTAAATTCGGTAATATCTTTATAAATAATGCTTTTTGAAACATACAAAATTGATAAATCTTAATTTAAGCATCATATTTATGATATAAAATCATACAAAAAAATTGTGTTACAGGATCTTTAAGACCTGGCTAACAATATTTATCAAAGAAAACTACTGCAAGATACGCTGCTGCCTTACTTTGTAAACACAGCAAAACCGATTGACTGGCAGAAACGCGTGATTTTTGGCACGGCTTTTTTAATGGATTTACCGCACAGATAACATCGTGCAACTGTGCGCTCCCAGCCGGTTAAATAGGGGATTTAATGCTAGATTAGGGGACGGACTGTGTGGTCATTAATTTGGAATTTAACTTATTGGGTTGATGAAATATAAATTGCAAAGCTGGAGCTCCTAGTTCCAACAAAGGTAAGGTTTGTTTCGTTTTAAAATCTAGTTTCTATTACGAATGCATGATTTAATGCAAATATGTTAAACAGTGATTTATTCTATTTAACTAAAGAGCCTAATTTCTAAACCTTCTATATTAAGCTCACAAATAAAGTATGTTTCTATTTAAAAAGCATTTAGTCATAGTAGATGCTACAGTAAACAACAATATCATACATCATGTATGTGAAACTGATATCCAGCTTCCAGGTGACTGACGAGGTTATTCGCAGGGTACTACCATATTCAAATTTTTCATTTTTTTTTCTATTTTATTCTTATTCATTGACCCGAAAACTAATGCCAATAGTACACTCCATTTACTGTATATTCTTTTTCATTTCCGGTTTGTGTCTTGTTAGATATATGTTTATATGTTATGACTCACTTGGCGATCTGTTCGCATCGTGCATAAGATATGGAAAAGACAATTAGTGTCCGGCTCTTTTACGTCAATTATCATTTTTCTGTTCTGCTTCATCTAAATCTTTGTTTTTGTTCTGTCATGTCTGCTTTTCTTTAACTTTATCAGTTGTAACCGCTACAATAGATTCTTGAATAATTATATTTCTGTTGCGTTAATAATGCATTTTATGTTAAATATTTCATGATTCAGTTTAATTTGTTAATTATAACTTTAATGCTATTGACATATATTCTATATTCTGTAATTACAGCTATTGTACATGCTGCTACTATTGATATAGATAAATTATATCTATTTCTATTGTAACAGATATATTCTATAATCACAGCTTTCTTAAATGCGAGTACTAAGTCATAACTATAATTACTGTAACAGTTATAAATACTTATCTCTCTCAAACTAAATTATAATTTTTTTGTAGCTGTAGAAAACGAATAAATGAATTGAAAGTGTTTTATCATAATATATAACTGTTGTTACCAATTCTGATAACTCATTAATATATAACTAATAATACTGTTATCTATGTTGCTTTCTGTTGTTGTTTGTATATCATATGATATACTCAGTCACGTTTAAACAAGAGCAAGTTCATATTTATAAGTGTAACTTTTATTTACTTTTACAAAAAGGGGGTTGTTTTATTGATACTACAACAGTTACTGTTTCAATTTTACAAATGTTGTTAATCTGAATCGCTGTTAAACAATAAACTGTTTTTGTTTTATTATTTATTGCCCCTAAAAACTAAATTTTGCTTTTGTTTTCAAAATAATTAAAAAATATGATTTGGGAAAAAATTGGGTATTTTAAGTGTGTAACATTTTATTTTTAAAACCCCTGTTTCTTAAAAACATGTTTCCCGAAATTGGGTTTTCAGTTTTTTTATAAAATATTCTTTTTTGCCAAATAACAACAATATCCAATTATATCTAATTAGCTATCACTAAAAAGTCATTTCTAAATTACTGGGTTAAAAAATAAGCTTCAGCCTTAAATTTTACTTCTGGTTTACGTTTTCAAAACTATTTTCCAATTAACCTTTTAAATTTAAAGGGTACTTAAATTTTTAATTTTTGGTTTTTT